>NW_027455742.1:0-31582 GCF_040206685.1 Ascaphus truei
CCCCCTCTCTCTCTCTTCACTTCTCCCCCCTCTCTCTCTCTCTCCACTTCTCCCCCCCCTCTCTCTCTCTCTCCTCCCCCCCTCTCTCTCTCTCCTCTTCTCCCCCCCCTCTCTCTCTCTCTCTCCTCTTCTCCCCCCCTCTCTCTCTCTCTCTCTCTCCTCTTTCCCCCCCCCCCTCTCTCTCTCCTCTTCTCCCCCCCCTCTCTCTCCTCTTCTCCCCCTACCCCTCTCTCTCTCCTCTTCTCCCCCTACCCCTCTTCTCTTTCCCCCCCCCTCTTCCCTCTCCCAGATCCGAGTATCACAGACGTCACGCTGCGCTGAGACCGATGTGAACAGTAACCTGACCCGCTCTGCCCCGCGCCCCTCCCCCAACACACAGGAGCCGGGGGCATGGGACATGGGTGAGACCTGCAGAGCGTCCCTCTCCTCCTCCCCCTGCAGAGCGTTCCTCTCCTCCCCCTGCAGAGCGTCCCTCTCCTCCTCCTCCCCCTGCAGAGCGTCCTCTCCTCCTCCTCCCCCCTGCAGAGCGTCCCTCTCCTCCTCCTCCCCCTGCAGAGCGTCCCTCTCCTCCTCCTCCCCCTGCAGAGCGTCCCTCTCCTCCTCCTCCCCCTGCAGAGCGTCCCTCTCCTCCTCCTCCCCCTGCAGAGCGTCCCTCTCCTCCTCCTCCCCCTGCAGAGCGTCCCTCTCCTCCTCCTCCCCCTGCAGAGCGTCCCTCTCCTCCTCCTCCCCCTGCAGAGCGTCCCTCTCCTCCTCCCCTGCAGAGCGTCCCTCTCCTCCTCCTCCCCCTGCAGAGCGTCCCTCTCCTCCTCCTCCCCTGCAGAGCGTCCCTCTCCTCCTCCTCCCCCTGCAGAGCGTCCCTCTCCTCCTCCTCCCCCTGCAGAGCGTCCCTCCTCCTCTCCTCCCCCTGCAGAGCGTCCCTCTCCTCCTCCTCCCCCTGCAGAGCGTCCCTCTCCTCCTCCTCCCCCTGCAGAGCGTCCCTCTCCTCCTCCTCCCCCTGCAGAGCGTCCCTCTCCTCCTCCTCCCCCTGCAGAGCGTCCCTCTCCTCCTCCTCCCCCTGCAGAGCGTCCCTCTCCTCCTCCTCCCCCTGCAGAGCGTCCCTCCCCCCCCTATAACTGACCCTCTTCTCTTCCGCAGACGACCTGGACTCTTTCCTGTGTGACCTCCCGGAGGACACTTCCTGCTGCGAGCAAGACCCCGCTCCCCTCCCCACCGCCTCCCCTCCCCACCGCCTCATCCCGCGGGGAGGGGGAGATAATTACACCCTGACCCCCCCTATAAGTGACACTTCCGGTCCTGCGCGGGACTGGCCCAGTCGCAGTTAGGCTGCGCGGCCTGGCACACCCGCGGTTTTGTGCGGTCCGAGGAACGCACGGACACCACAGGCCTCACTTCCATCGCTCGGTGCGGGTCAGCGACTGGACGTTACTCGCATCCCCCGCGGCGTGTCCAGCGCCAGGGTCATTTCACGGGATTAGAAGCGGGCAGCTTAAACATGGCCGCCGCGGGACAGTTGCTGGACCGCGCAAAAGAGCAATTTCATGTGTTTCTGTTTGGGGTTTTTTTTGTTTTTTTTTTACTGTGAATATGGGTTTTGGACAAAAATAAAGGAAATGTGTGAAAAAAAAAAATGCAAATGTGGGGCCTGGGGTTTTGTTCTGATCTGGGACTGACCCTTTAACCCATTAAACATGTCCCTGTCATTAGGTCACTTTGCCCCTACGTGGGACTGACCCTTTAACCCATTAAACACGCCCCTGTCATTAGGTCACTTTGCCCCTACGTGGGACTGACCCTTTAACCCCATTAAACACGCCCCTGTCATTAGGTCACTTTGCCCCTACGTGGGACTGACCCTTTAACCCATTAAACACATCCCTGTCATTAGGTCACTTTGCCCCTACGTGGGACTGTCCCTTTAACCCATTAAACACGTCCCTGACATTAGGTCACTTTGCCCCTACGTGGGACTGACCCTTTAACCCATTAAACACGTCCCTGACATTAGGTCACTTTGCCCCTACGTGGGACTGTCCCTTTACCCATTACACACGTCCCTGTCATTAGGTCACTTTGCCCCTACGTGGGACTGACCCTTTAACCCATTAAACACGTCCCTGTCGTTAGGTCACTTTGCCCCTACGTGGGACTGTCCCTTTAACCACGTCCCTGTCATTAGGTCACTTTGCCCCTACGTGGGACTGACCCTTTAACCCATTACACACGTCCCTGTTATTAGGTCACTTTGCCCCTACGTGGGACTGTCCCTTTAACCCATTAAACACGTCCCTGTCATTAGGTCACTTTGCCCCTACGTGGGACTGTCCCTTTAACCCATTAAACACGTCCCTGTCATTAGGTCACTTTGCCCCTACGTGGGACTGACCCTTTAACCCATTAAACACGTCCCTGTCATTACGTCACTTTGCCCCTACGTGGGACTGTCCCTTTAACCCATTACACACGTCCCTGTCATTAGGTCACTTGCTCCTACGTGGGACTGACCCTTTAACCCATTAACCACGTCCCTGTCATTAGGTCACTTTGCCCCTACGTGGGACTGACCCTTTACCCATTACACACGTCCCTGTCATTAGGTCACTTTGCCCCTACGTGGGACTGACCCTTTACCCATTACACACGTCCCTGTCATTAGGTCACTTTGCCCCTACGTGGGACTGACCCTTTACCCATTACACACGTCCCTGTCATTAGGTCACTTTGCCCCTACGTGGGACTGACCCTTTACCCATTACACACGTCCATGTCATTAGGTCACTTTACCCCTACGTGGGACTGACCCTTTACCCATTACACACGTCCCTGTCATTAGGTCACTTTGCCCCTACGTGGGACTGACCCTTTAACCCATTAAACACGTCCCTGTCATTAGGTCACTTTGCCCCTACGTGGGACTGTCCCTTTAACCACGTCCCTGTCATTAGGTCACTTTGCCCCTACGTGGGACTGACCCTTTAACCCATTACACACGTCCCTGTTATTAGGTCACTTTGCCCCTACGTGGGACTGACCCTTTAACCCATTAAACACGTCCCTGTCATTAGGTCACTTTGCTCCTACGTGGGACTGTCCCTTTAACCAAATACACACGTCCCTGTCATTAGGTCACTTTGCTCCTACGTGGGACTGACCCTTTAACCCATTAACCACGTCCCTGTCATTAGGTCACTTTGCCCCTACGTGGGACTGACCCTTTACCCATTACACACGTCCCTGTCATTAGGTCACTTTGCCCCTACGTGGGACTGACCCTTTACCCATTACACACGTCCCTGTCATTAGGTCACTTTGCCCCTACGTGGGACTGACCCTTTACCCATTACACACGTCCCTGTCATTAGGTCACTTTGCCCCTAAGTGGGACTGACCCTTTACCCATTACACACGTCCCTGTCATTAGGTCACTTTGCCCCTACGTGGGACTGACCCTTTACCCATTACACACGTCCCTGTCATTAGGTCACTTTGCCCCTACGTGGGACTGACCCTTTACCCATTACACACGTCCCTGTCATTAGGTCACTTTGCCCCTACGTGGGACTGACCCTTTACCCATTACACACGTCCCTGTCACTGGGTCACTTTGCCCCTACGTGGGACTGACCCTTTACCCATTACACACGTCCATGTCATTAGGTCACTTTACCCCTACGTGGGACTGACCCTTTACCCATTACACACGTCCCTGTCATTAGGTCACTTTGCCCCTACGTGGGACTGACCCTTTAACCCATTAAACACGTCCCTGTCATTAGGTCACTTTGCCCCTACGTGGGACTGACCCTTTACCCATTAAACACGTCCCTGTCATTAGGTCACTTTGCCCCTACGTGGGACTGTCCCTTTAACCCATTAACCACGTCCCTGTCATTAGGTCACTTTCCCCCTACGTGGGACTGTCCCTTTAACCCATTAAACACGTCCCTGTTATTAGGTCACTTTGCCCCTACGTGGGACTGTCCCTTTAACCCATTACACATGTCCCTGTCATTAGGTCACTTTGCCCCTACGTGGGACTGACCCTTTAACCCATTACACACGTCCCTGTCATTAGGTCACTTTGCCCCTACGTGGGACTGTCCCTTTAACCCATTAACCACGTCCCTGTCATTAGGTCACTTTGCTCCTACGTGGGACTGACCCTTTAACCCATTACACACGTCCCTGTCATTAGGTCACTTTGCCCCTACGTGGGACTGTCCCTTTAACCCATTAACCACGTCCCTGTCATTAGGTCACTTTGCCCCTACGTGGGACTGTCCCTTTAACCCATTTCACACGTCCCTGTCATTAGGTCACTTTGCCCCTACGTGGGACTGACCCTTTAACCAATTACACACGTCCCTGTCATTAGGTCACTTTGCCCCTACGTGGGACTGACCCTTTAACCCATTACACACGTCCCTGTCATTAGGTCACTTTGCCCCTACGTGGGACTGTCCCTTTAACCCATTAACCACGTCCCTGTCATTAGGTCACTTTGCCCCTACGTGGGACTGTCCCTTTAACCCATTAACCACGTCCCTGTCATTAGGTCACTTTGCCCCTACGTGGGACTGCCCCTTTAACCCATTAAACACGTCCCTGTTATTAGGTCACTTTGCCCCTACGTGGGACTGTCCCTTTAACCCATTAAACACGTCCCTGTCATTAGGTCACTTTGCCCCTACGTGGGACTGACCCTTTAACCCATTAAACACGTCCCTGTCATTAGGTCACTTTGCCCCTACGTGGGACTGACCCTTTACCCATTACACACGTCCCTGTCATTAGGTCACTTTGCCCCTACGTGGGACTGACCCTTTAACCCATTAAACACGTCCCTGTCATTAGGTCACTTTGCCCCTACGTGGGACTGACCCTTTACCCATTAAACACGTCCCTGTCATTAGGTCACTTTGCCCCTACGTGGGACTGTCCCTTTAACCCATTAACCACGTCCCTGTCATTAGGTCACTTTCCCCCTACGTGGGACTGTCCCTTTAACCCATTAAACACGTCCCTGTTATTAGGTCACTTTGCCCCTACGTGGGACTGTCCCTTTAACCCATTACACATGTCCCTGTCATTAGGTCACTTTGCCCCTACGTGGGACTGACCCTTTAACCCATTACACACGTCCCTGTCATTAGGTCACTTTGCCCCTACGTGGGACTGTCCCTTTAACCCATTTACCACGTCCCTGTCATTAGGTCACTTTGCCCCTACGTGGGACTGACCCTTTAACCCATTACACACGTCCCTGTCATTAGGTCACTTTGCCCCTACGTGGGACTGTCCCTTTAACCCATTAACCACGTCCCTGTCATTAGGTCACTTTGCCCCTACGTGGGACTGTCCCTTTAACCCATTTCACACGTCCCTGTCATTAGGTCACTTTGCCCCTACGTGGGACTGACCCTTTAACCCATTACACACGTCCCTGTCATTAGGTCACTTTGCCCCTACGTGGGACTGCCCCTTTAACCCATTAAACACGTCCCTGTCATTAGGTCACTTTGCCCCTACGTGGGACTGTCCCTTTAACCCATTAACCACGTCCCTGTCATTAGGTCACTTTGCCCCTACGTGGGACTGCCCCTTTAACCCATTAAACACGTCCCTGTCATTAGGTCACTTTGCCCCTACGTGGGACTGTCCCTTTAACCCATTAAACACGTCCCTGTCATTAGGTCACTTTGCCCCTTCGTGGGACTGACCCTTTAACCCATTAAACACGTCCCTGTCATTAGGTCACTTTGCCCCTATGTGGGACTGACCCTTTAACCCATTAAACACGTCCCTGTCATTAGGTCACTTTGCCCCTACGTGGGACTGACCCTTTAACCCATTACACACGTCCCTGTCATTAGGTCACTTTGCCCCTACGTGGGACTGACCCTTTAACCCATTAAACACGTCCCTGTCATTAGGTCACTTTGCCCCTACGTGGGACTGACCCTTTAACCCATTAAACACGTCCCTGTCATTAGGTCACTTTGCCCCTACGTGGGACTGACCCTTTAACCCATTAAACACGTCCCTGTCATTAGGTCACTTTGCCCCTACGTGGGACTGACCCTTTAACCCATTAAACACGTCCCTGTCATTAGGTCACTTTGCCCCTACGTGGGACTGACCCTTTAACCCATTAAACACGTCCCTGTCATTAGGTCACTTTGCCCCTACGTGGGACTGACCCTTTAACCCATTAAACACGTCCCTGTCATTAGGTCACTTTGCCCCTACGTGGGACTGCCCCTTTAACCCATTAAACACGTCCCTGTCATTAGGTCACTTTGCCCCTACGTGGGACTGTCCCTTTAACCCATTAACCACGTCCCTGTCATTAGGTCACTTTGCCCCTACGTGGGACTGCCCCTTTAACCCATTAAACACGTCCCTGTCATTAGGTCACTTTGCCCCTATGTGGGACTGTCCCTTTAACCCATTAAACACGTCCCTGTCATTAGGTCACTTTGCCCCTACGTGGGACTGACCCTTTAACCCATTAAACACGTCCCTGTCATTAGGTCACTTTGCCCCTACGTGGGACTGTCCCTTTAACCACGTCCCTGTCATTAGGTCACTTTGCCCCTACGTGGGACTGACCCTTTAACCCATTACACACGTCCCTGTTATTAGGTCACTTTGCCCCTACGTTGGACTGACCCTTTAACCCATTAAACACGTCCCTGTCATTAGGTCACTTTGCTCCTACGTGGGACTGTCCCTTTAACCAATTACACACGTCCCTGTCATTAGGTCACTTTGCTCCTACGTGGGACTGACCCTTTAACCCATTAACCACGTCCCTGTCATTAGGTCACTTTGCCCCTACGTGGGACTGACCCTTTACCCATTACACACGTCCCTGTCATTAGGTCACTTTGCCCCTACGTGGGACTGACCCTTTACCCATTACACACGTCCCTGTCATTAGGTCACTTTGCCCCTACGTGGGACTGACCCTTTACCCATTACACACGTCCCTGTCATTAGGTCACTTTGCCCCTAAGTGGGACTGACCCTTTACCCATTACACACGTCCCTGTCATTAGGTCACTTTGCCCCTACGTGGGACTGACCCTTTACCCATTACACACGTCCCTGTCATTAGGTCACTTTGCCCCTACGTGGGACTGACCCTTTACCCATTACACACGTCCCTGTCATTAGGTCACTTTGCCCCTACGTGGGACTGACCCTTTACCCATTACACACGTCCCTGTCACTGGGTCACTTTGCCCCTACGTGGGACTGACCCTTTACCCATTACACACGTCCATGTCATTAGGTCACTTTACCCCTACGTGGGACTGACCCTTTACCCATTACACACGTCCCTGTCATTAGGTCACTTTGCCCCTACGTGGGACTGACCCTTTAACCCATTAAACACGTCCCTGTCATTAGGTCACTTTGCCCCTACGTGGGACTGACCCTTTACCCATTAAACACGTCCCTGTCATTAGGTCACTTTGCCCCTACGTGGGACTGTCCCTTTAACCCATTAACCACGTCCCTGTCATTAGGTCACTTTCCCCCTACGTGGGACTGTCCCTTTAACCCATTAAACACGTCCCTGTTATTAGGTCACTTTGCCCCTACGTGGGACTGTCCCTTTAACCCATTACACATGTCCCTGTCATTAGGTCACTTTGCCCCTACGTGGGACTGACCCTTTAACCCATTACACACGTCCCTGTCATTAGGTCACTTTGCCCCTACGTGGGACTGTCCCTTTAACCCATTAACCACGTCCCTGTCATTAGGTCACTTTGCCCCTACGTGGGACTGACCCTTTAACCCATTACACACGTCCCTGTCATTAGGTCACTTTGCCCCTACGTTGGACTGTCCCTTTAACCCATTAACCACGTCCCTGTCATTAGGTCACTTTGCCCCTACGTGGGACTGTCCCTTTAACCCATTTCACACGTCCCTGTCATTAGGTCACTTTGCCCCTACGTGGGACTGACCCTTTAACCCATTACACACGTCCCTGTCATTAGGTCACTTTGCCCCTACGTGGGACTGACCCTTTAACCCATTACACACGTCCCTGTCATTAGGTCACTTTGCCCCTACGTGGGACTGTCCCTTTAACCACATCCCTGTCATTAGGTCACTTTGCCCCTACGTGGGACTGTCCCTTTAACCCATTAACCACGTCCCTGTCATTAGGTCACTTTGCCCCTACGTGGGACTGCCCCTTTAACCCATTAAACACGTCCCTGTCATTAGGTCACTTTGCCCCTACGTGGGACTGTCCCTTTAACCCATTAACCACGTCCCTGTCATTAGGTCACTTTGCCCCTACGTGGGACTGCCCCTTTAACCCATTAAACACGTCCCTGTCATTAGGTCACTTTGCCCCTACGTGGGACTGTCCCTTTAACCCATTAAACACGTCCCTGTCATTAGGTCACTTTGCCCCTACGTGGGACTGACCCTTTAACCCATTAAACACGTCCCTGTCATTAGGTCACTTTGCCCCTACGTGGGACTGACCCTTTAACCCATTAAACACGTCCCTGTCATTAGGTCACTTTGCCCCTACGTGGGACTGACCCTTTAACCCATTACACACGTCCCTGTCATTAGGTCACTTTGCCCCTACGTGGGACTGACCCTTTAACCCATTAAACACGTCCCTGTCATTAGGTCACTTTGCCCCTACGTGGGACTGACCCTTTAACCCATTAAACACGTCCCTGTCATTAGGTCACTTTGCCCCTATGTGGGACTGACCCTTTAACCCATTAAACACGTCCCTGTCATTAGGTCACTTTGCCCCTACGTGGGACTTACCCTTTAACCCATTAAACACGTCCCTGTCATTAGGTCACTTTGCCGCTACGTGGGACTGACCCTTTAACCCATTAAACACGTCCCTGTCATTAGGTCACTTTGCCCCTACGTGGGACTGACCCTTTAACCCATTAAACACGTCCCTGTCATTAGGTCACTTTGCCCCTACGTGGGACTGACCCTTTAACCCATTAAACACGTCCCTGTCATTAGGTCACTTTGCCCCTACGTGGGACTGACCCTTTAACCCATTAAACACGTACCTGTCATTAGGTCACTTTGCCCCTACGTGGGACTGACCCTTTAACCCATTAAACACGTCCCTGTCATTAGGTCACTTTGCCCCTACGTGGGACTGCCCCTTTAACCCATTAAACACGTCCCTGTCATTAGGTCACTTTGCCCCTACGTGGGACTGTCCCTTTAACCCATTAACCACGTCCCTGTCATTAGGTCACTTTGCCCCTACGTGGGACTGCCCCTTTAACCCATTAAACACGTCCCTGTCATTAGGTCACTTTGCCCCTACGTGGGACTGACCCTTTAACCCATTAAACACGTCCCTGTCATTAGGTCACTTTGCCCCTACGTGGGACTGACCCTTTAACCCATTAAACACGTCCCAGTCATTAGGTCACTTTGCCCCTACGTGGGACTGACCCTTTAACCCATTAAACACGTCCCTGTCATTAGGTCACTTTGCCCCTACGTGGGACTGACCCTTTAACCCATTAAACACGTCCCTGTCATTAGGTCACTTTGCCCCTACGTGGGACTGACCCTTTAACCCATTAAACACGTCCCTGTCATTAGGTCACTTTGCCCCTACGTGGGACTGCCCCTTTAACCCATTAAACACGTCCCTGTCATTAGGTCACTTTGCCCCTACGTGGGACTGACCCTTTAACCCATTACAAACGTCCCTGTCATTAGGTCACTTTGCCCCTACGTGGGACTGACCCTTTAACCCATTAAACACGTCCCTGTCATTAGGTCACTTTGCCCCTACGTGGGACTGACCCTTTAACCCATTAAACACGTCCCTGTCATTAGGTCACTTTGCCCCTACGTGGGACTGACCCTTTAACCCATTAAACACGTCCCTGTCATTAGGTCACTTTGCCCCAAGTGGGACTGACCCTTTAACCCATTAAACACGTCCCTGTCATTAGGTTACTTTGCCCCTATGTGGGACTGACCCTTTAACCCATTAAACACGTCCCTGTCATTAGGCCACTTTGCCCCTACGTGGGACTGACCCTTTAACCCATTAAACACGTCCCTGTCATTAGGTCACTTTGCGCCTACGTGGGACTGACCCTTTAACCCATTAAACACGTCCCTGTCATTAGGTCACTTTGCCCCTACGTGGGACTGACCCTTTAACCCATTAAACACGTCCCTGTCATTAGGTCACTTTGCCCCTACGTGGGACTGACCCTTTAACCCATTAAACACGTCCCTGTCATTAGGTCACTTTGCCCCTACGTGGGACTGACCCTTTAACCCATTAACCACGTCCCTGTCATTAGGTCACTTTGCCCCTACGTGGGACTGACCCTTTAACCCATTAAACACGTCCCTGTCATTAGGTCACTTTGCCCCTACGTGGGACTGACCCTTTAACCCATTAACCACGTCCCTGTCATTACGTCACTTTGCTCCTACGTGGGACTGACCCTTTAACCCATTAACCACGTCCCTGTCATTAGGTCACTTTGCTCCTACGTGGGACTGACCCTTTAACCCATTAAACACGTCCCTGTCATTAGGTCACTTTGCCCCTACGTGGGACTATCCCTTTAACCCATTAAACACGTCCCTGTCATTAGGTCACTTTGCTCCTACGTGGGACTGACCCTTTAACCCATTAAACACGTCTCTGTCATTAGGTCACTTTGCCCCTACGTGGGACTGACCCTTTAACCCATTACACACGTCCCTGTCATTAGGTCACTTTGCCCCTACGTGGGACTGACCCTTTAACCCATTAAACACGTCTCTGTCATTAGGTCACTTTGCCCCTACGTGGGACTGTCCCTTTAACCCATTAAACACGTCCCTGTCATTGGGTCACTTTGCCCCTACGTGGGACTGACCCTTTAACCCATTACACACGTCCCTGTCATTAGGTCACTTTGCCCCTACGTGGGACTGACCCTTTAACCCATTAAACACGTCCCTGTCATTAGGTTACTTTGCCCCTATGTGGGACTGACCCTTTAACCCATTAAACACGTCCCTGTCATTAGGTCACTTTGCCCCTACGTGGGACTGACCCTTTAACCCATTAAACACGTCCCTGTCATTAGGTCACTTTGCCCCTACGTGGGACTGACCCTTTAACCCATTAAACACGTCCCTGTCATTAGGTCACTTTGCCCCTACGTGGGACTGACCCTTTAACCCATTAAACACGTCCCTGTCATTAGGTCACTTTGCCCCTACGTGGGACTGACCCTTTAACCCATTAAACACGTCCCTGTCATTAGGTCACTTTGCCCCTACGTGGGACTGACCCTTTAACCCATTAAACACGTCCCTGTCATTAGGTCACTTTGCCCCTACGTGGGACTGACCCTTTAACCCATTAAACACGTCCCTGTCATTAGGTCACTTTGCCCCTACGTGGGACTGACCCTTTAACCCATTAAACACGTCCCTGTCATTAGGTCACTTTGCCCCTACGTGGGACTGTCCCTTTAACCCATTAACCACGTCCCTGTCATTAGGTCACTTTGCCCCTACGTGGGACTGCCCCTTTAACCCATTAAACACGTCCCTGTCATTAGGTCACTTTGCCCCTACGTGGGACTGACCCTTTAACCCATTAAACACGTCCCTGTCATTAGGTCACTTTGCCCCTACGTTGGACTGACCCTTTAACCCATTAAACACGTCCCTGTCATTAGGTCACTTTGCCCCTACGTGGGACTGACCCTTTAACCCATTAAACACGTCCCTGTCATTAGGTCACTTTGCCCCTACGTGGGACTGACCCTTTAACCCATTAAACACGTCCCTGTCATTAGGTCACTTTGCCCCTACGTGGGACTGACCCTTTAACCCATTAAACACGTCCCTGTCATTAGGTCACTTTGCCCCTACGTGGGACTGACCCTTTAACCCATTAAACACGTCCCTGTCATTAGGTCACTTTGCCCCTACGTGGGACTGTCCCTTTAACCCATTAACCACGTCCCTGTCATTAGGTCACTTTGCCCCTACGTGGGACTGCCCCTTTAACCCATTAAACACGTCCCTGTCATTAGGTCACTTTGCCCCTACGTGGGACTGACCCTTTAACCCATTAAACACGTCCCTGTCATTAGGTCACTTTGCCCCTACGTTGGACTGACCCTTTAACCCATTAAACACGTCCCTGTCATTAGGTCACTTTGCCCCTACGTGGGACTGACCCTTTAACCCATTAAACACGTCCCTGTCATTAGGTCACTTTGCCCCTACGTGGGACTGACCCTTTAACCCATTACACACGTCCCTGTCATTAGGTCACTTTGCCCCTACGTGGGACTGACCCTTTAACCCATTAAACACGTCCCTGTCATTAGGTCACTTTGCCCCTACGTGGGACTGACCCTTTAACCCATTAAACACGTCCCTGTCATTAGGTCACTTTGCCCCTATGTGGGACTGTCCCTTTAACCCATTACACACGTCCCTGTCATTAGGTCACTTTGCCCCTACGTGGGACTGACCCTTTAACCCATTAAACACGTCCCTGTCATTAGGTCACTTTGCCCCACAGTGTTTTATAAGTTTGCGAGGGTGTCGCGCGCAAAGCTTGGAAAGCAACGGCGCGTCTCTAATTATAACTAACGTGGCGGAGGAGGTGACACGGCAAAAAATACATCTGTTTACGAGTTGGCGCGTCCCAGAATTGCGGGATATAAATAGGCCCCAGAAGCCAGGTTGCTCAGACGGGGACGAGAGAGATCCCACCGGTCTCCTAGGTCCGAATAAACGCCCCTCTCCCCCCCCCCCCTCAAGATGTCCCGGGAGACTTTCGCGTTCACGGCGGGCGCGCTGCGGGCGCTGCAGGCGCAAAAGGAGGTGCTGGAGAACGAAGACCGCCGGCGGGCGGCGAGCCAAGAGTGCCTCCGGCGCAGGGCTCTGCCCTCCAGCCGAGACGGCCGCCTTGCCGCGGCGGCGACGCGGAGACCCCGTTACTGCCGGGACGCGGCCGTCCACAACGCGCTGTACACGGGGGACGCGGAGCGTCTGCGGGGTATATTCCGGGAGGAGGGGTCCGCCGATGTCCTGGTGGAGACGTTGAGCGAGGAGCTGCGGTGGTCGGCCGAGATGGGTAAGAGGGTGACGCGGGGGCGGAGGCGGGGGCGGGCGCGGGGGGGAAGTGACCCCGCTGGGGGGTTACGGGCGCGGAGGAGGCGGTCCCGGTGATGGACAGAGACAGCTGCTGGGAGGCAAGGTCATACCGAGGAGTTACAGGGAGGGGTTATATGGGGTAATAGGGGGAGTTATAGGGACAGGTTATATGGGGTAATAGGGGGAGTTATAGGGAGGGGGTATATGGGGTAATAGGAGGAGTTATAGGGACAGGTTATATGGGGTAATAGGGGGAGTTATAGGGAGGGGGTATATGGGGTAATAGGGGGAGTTATAGGGACAGGTTATATGGGGTAATAGGGGGAGTTATAGGGAGGGGGTATATGGGGTAATAGGAGGAGTTATAGGGAGCGGTTATATGGGGTAATAGGAGGAGTTATAGGGACAGGTTATATGGGGTAATAGGGGGAGTTATAGGGAGGGGGTATATGGGGTAATAGGAGGAGTTATAGGGAGCGGTTATATGGGGTAATAGGAGGAGTTATAGGGAGCGGTTATATGGGGTAATAGGAGGAGTTATAGGGAAGGGTTATATGGGGTAATAGGAGGAGTTATAGGGAGGGGTTATATGGGGTAATAGGAGTTATAGGGAGCGGTTATATGGGGTAATAGGAGGAGTTATAGGGAGGGGTTATATGGGGTAATAGGAGGCGTTATAGGGAGGGGTTATATGGGGTAATAGGAGGAGTTATAGGGAGCGGGTATATGGGGTAATAGGAGGAGTTATAGGGAAGGGTTATATGGGGTAATAGGAGGAGTTATAGGGAGGGGTTATATGGGGTAATAGGAGGAGTTATAGGGAGGGGTTATATGGGCTAATAGGCGGAGTTATAGGGAGAGGGTATATGGGGTAATAGGAGGCGTTATAGGGAGGGGTTATATGGGGTAATAGGAGGAGTTATAGGGAGCGGTTATATGGGGTAATAGGAGGAGTTATAGGGAGGGGTTATATGGGGTAATAGGAGGAGTTATAGGGAGCGGTTATATGGGGTAATAGGAGGAGTTATAGAGAGGGGGTTATATGGGGTAATAGGAGGAGTTATAGGGAGGGGTTATATGGGGTCATAGGAGGAGTTATAGGGAGGGGGTTATATGGGGTAATAGGAGGAGTTATAGGGAGGGGGTTATATGGGGTAATAGGAGGAGCTATAGGGAGGGGTTATATGGGGTAATTGGAGGAGTTATAGGGAGCGGGTATATGGGGTAATAGGAGGAGTTATAGGGAGGGGTTATATGGGGTAATAGGAGGAGTTATAGGGAGTGGGTATATGGGATAATAGGAGGAGTTATAGGGAGCGGTTATATGGGGTAATAGGAGGAGTTATAGGGAGGGGGTATATGGGGTAATAGGAGGAGTTATAGGGAGGGGTTATATGGGGTAATAGGAGGAGTTATAGGGAGGGGGTATATGGGGTAATAGGAGGAGTTACAGGGAGGGGGCATATGGAGTAATAGGAGGTGTTATAGGGAGCGGGTATATGGGGTTATAGGAGGAGTTATAGGGAGAGGGTATATGGGGTAATAGGAGGCGTTATAGGGCTATACTATATTTTGGGGTGACCTTTTCTCCCTCAGGCCTCTGGTCTCTGACCCCCAGAAAGGCGCACATCTCCCCCCTGCGGATCACGGCCGGCCGCGGCTACACGGAGTGCGTCCGCCTGCTGCTGACCCGCGGCGCGGATATCGGCGGCACGGCGGGGGGGCGGGGGGCCCTGCACGACGCCTGCGAGGGCCACCACGCCGACACGGCCCTCCTGCTGCTGAGCCACGGCGCGGACCCCAACCTGCAGAGCGAGGACGGCCGGACCCCCCTCCACCTCTGCACCACCCCGGAGACGCTGGAGTGGGTATCTAGGCTGGCAGTGCCACCCGTGCATGTATGGGGGGTGGGGAGTGGACGAGTACGGGTTGGGATGGTCTGGCACGGAACACATCCAGCAACAGTGCCGGTCAGCCCCGCGGAATGCCATTCTAAACCCCCCCACCACATGGCAGAGCCAGCCTGTGCCAACTACGCTCTGCCCACGCAGTAAGGGTTAGGCTGGCACTGCTGGGCAGAGTGGAGGGTTTGGCAGGGCTGTGCGTGTTGGCACTGGTATGTGTTGGTGGTGGGGGGGGGGGCTTAGCATGGCACGTGTTGGGATAGGCTGGCACTGCCCATGGATGTCAGTGCTGTGCTAACCAGGGCATGCGGTGTATAAACAGTGGGCATGGTAAGTCAGCATGTGGGCAAGGATGGCACTGCTGCTGCTCTACTCATTAATGTACAGAGTGGCAGTGCCAGGCATATGTATAAGGCAGAGGGAGGCTGGCACTGCCACTGATAAAGTTTTGTTCAGTAATGTTATTGTATGTGCTAGCGCGGTAAGACTGGCACTGCCACGCTCAGTGCTTTGGTGCATCGTTGAAATGGCGTGGAGGTTGGCAGCGGCCTTGTGTGTTCTCTATATACTACAGATGTGTGTTAGTGAGACTGGCACTGCCCACGCGGTACTGTGCCTCTGTATGTAATTGGCATTGTAATGGGAGTTAGTGAGGGTGAGGCTGGCACTGCCACCCTGTACTGTGCCTCTGTATGTAATTGGCATATTAATGGGAGTTGGTGAGGGGGTGAGGCTGGCACTGCCACGCTGTACTGTGCCTCTGTATGTAATTGGCATATTAATGGGAGTTGGTGAGGGGGTGAGGCTGGCACTGCCACGCTGTACTGTGCCTCTGTATGTAATTGGCATAGTAATGGGAGTTAGTGAGGGGGTGAGGCTGGCACTGCCATGCTGTACTGTGCCTCTGTATGTAATTGGCATAGTAATGGGAGTTAGTGAGGGGGTGAGGCTGGCACTGCCCACGCTGTACTGTGCCTCTGTATGTAATTGGCATATTAATGGGCGTTAGTGAGGGGGTGAGGCTGGCACTGCCACGCTGTACTGTGCCTCTGTATGTAATTGGCATATTAATGGGAGTTAGTGAGGGGGTGAGGCTGACACTGCCCACGCTGTACTGTGCCTCTGTATGTAATTGGCATATTAATGGGAGTTAGTGAGGGGGTGAGGCTGGCACTGCCCACGCTGTACTGTGCCTCTGTATGTAATTAGCATAGTAATGGGAGTTAGTGAGGGGGTGAGGCTGGCACTGCCATGCTGTACTGTGCCTCTGTATGTAATTAGCATATTAATGGGCGTTAGTGAGGGGGTGAGGCTGGCACTGCCACGCTGTACTGTGCCTCTGTATGTAATTGGCATATTAATGGGAGTTAGTGAGGGGGTGAGGCTGGCACTGCCACGCTGTACTGTGCCTCTGTATGTAATTGGCATATTAATGGGCGTTAGTGAGGGGGTGAGGCTGGCACTGCCACGCTGTACTGTGCCTCTGTATGTAATTGGCATAGTAATGGGAGTTAGTGAGGGGGTGAGGCTGGCACTGCCATGCTGTACTGTGCCTCTGTATGTAATTGGCATATTAATGGGAGTTGGTGAGGGGGTGAGGCTGGCACTGCCACGCTGTACTGTGCCTCTGTATGTAATTGGCATATTAATGGGAGTTAGTGAGGGGGTGAGGCTGGCACTGCCCACGCTGTACTGTGCCTCTGTATGTAATTGGCATATTTATGGGAGTTAGTGAGGGGGTGAGGCTGGCACTGCCCACGCTGTACTGTGCCTCTGTATGTAATTAGCATAGTAATGGGAGTTAGTGAGGGGGTGAGGCTGGCACTGCCCACGCTGTACTGTGCCTCTGTATGTAATTGGCATAGTAAAGGGCGTTAGTGAGGGGGTGAGGCTGGCACTGCCACGCTGTACTGTGCCTCTGTATGTAATTAGCATATTAATGGGCGTTAGTGAGGGGGTGAGGCTGGCACTGCCACGCTGTACTGTGCCTCTGTATGTAATTGGCATATTAATGGGAGTTAGTGAGGGGGTGAGGCTGGCACTGCCACGCTGTACTGTGCCTCTGTATGTTATTGGCATAGTAATGGGTGTTAGTGAGGGGGTGAGGCTGGCACTGCCACGCTGTACTGTGCCTCTGTATGTAATTGGCATATTAATGGGAGTTAGTGAGGGGGTGAGGCTGGCACTGCCACGCTGTACTGTGCCTCTGTATGTAATTGGCATAGTAATGGGAGTTAGTGAGGGGGTGAGGCTGGCACTGCCCACGCTGTACTGTGCCTCTGTATGTAATTGGCATAGTACTGGGAGTTAGTGAGGGGGTGAGGCTGGCACTGCCCACGCTGTACTGTGCCTCTGTATGTAATTGGCATAGTACTGGGAGTTAGTGAGGGGGTGAGGCTGGCACTGCCCACGCTGTACTGTGCCTCTGTATGTAATTGGCATAGTAATGGGAGTTAGTGAGGGGGTGAGGCTGGCACTCCCCACGCTGTACTGTGCCTCTGAAGGTAATTGGCATATTAATGGGCGTTAGTGAGGGGGTGAGGCTGGCACTGCCATGCTGTACTGTGCCTCTGTATGTAATTGGCATATTAATGGGAGTTAGTGAGGGGGTGAGGCTGGCACTGCCCACGCTGTACTGTGCCTCTGTATGTAATTGGCATAGTAATGGGAGTTAGTGAGGGGGTGAGGCTGGCACTGCCCACGCTGTACTGTGCCTCTGTATGTAATTGGCATATTAATGGGAGTTAGTGAGGGGGTGAGGCTGGCACTGCCCACGCTGTTCTGTTCCTCTGTATGTAATTGGCATAGTTCTGGGAGTTAGTGAGGGGGTGAGGCTGGCACTGCCCACGCTGTACTGTGCCTCTGTATGTAATTGGCATAGTAATGGGAGTAAGTGAGGGGGTGAGGCTGGCACTGCCACGCTGTACTGTGCCTCTGTATGTAATTGGCATATTAATGGGAGTTAGTGAGGGGGTGAGGCTGGCACTGCCCACGCTGTTCTGTTCCTCTGTATGTAATTGGCATAGTTCTGGGAGTTAGTGAGTGGGTGAGGCTGGCACTCCCCACGCTTTACTGTGCCTCTGTATGTAATTGGCATATTAATGGGCGTTAGTGAGGGGGTGAGGCTGGCACTGCCATGCTGTATTGTGCCTCTGTATGTAATTGGCATATTAATGGGCGTTAGTGAGGGGGTGAGGCTGGCACTGCCCACGCTGTACTGTGCCTCTGTATGTAATTGGCATAGTACTGGGAGTTAGTGAGGGGGTGAGGCTGGCACTGCCATGCTGTACTGTGCCTCTGTCTGTAATTGGCATAGTAATGGGAGTTAGTGAGGGGGTGAGGCTGGCACTGCCACGCTGTACTGTGCCTCTGTATGTAATTAGCATATTAATGGGCGTTAGTGAGGGGGTGAGGCTGGCACTGCCACGCTGTACTGTGCCTCTGTATGTAATTGGCATATTAATGGGAGTTAGTGAGGGGGTGAGGCTGGCACTGCCACGCTGTACTGTGCCTCTGTATGTAATTGGCATAGTAATGGGAGTTAGTGAGGGGGTGAGGCTGGCACTGCCAAGCTGTACTGTGCCTCTGTATGTAATTGGCATATTAATGGGAGTTGGTGAGGGGGTGAGGCTGGCACTGCCACGCTGTACTGTGCCTCTGTATGTAATTGGCATATTAATGGGAGTTAGTGAGGGGGTGAGGCTGGCACTGCCCACGCTGTACTGTGCCTCTGTATGTAATTGGCATTTTAATGGGAGTTAGTGAGGGGGTGAGGCTGGCACTGCCACGCTGTACTGTGCCTCTGTATGTAATTAGCATATTAATGGGCGTTAGAGAGGGGGTGAGGCTGGCACGGCCACGCTGTACTGTGCCTCTGTATGTAATTAGCATATTAATGGGCGTTAGAGAGGGGGTGAGGCTGGCACTGCCACGCTGTACTGTGCCTCTGTATGTAATTAGCATATTAATGGGCGTTAGTGAGGGGGTGAGGCTGGCACTGCCACGCTGTACTGTGCCTCTGTATGTAATTGGCATAGTAATGGGAGTTAGTGAGGGGGTGAGGCTGGCACTGCCACGCTGTACTGTGCCTCTGTATGTAATTGGCATATTAATGGGAGTTAGTGAGGGGGTGAGGCTGGCACTGCCACGCTGTACTGTGCCTCTGTATGTAATTGGCATAGTAATGGGAGTTAGTGAGGGGGTGAGGCTGGCACTGCCCACGCTGTACTGTGCCTCTGTATGTAATTGGCATAGTACTGGGAGTTAGTGAGGGGGTGAGGCTGGCACTGCCCACGCTGTACTGTGCCTCTGTATGTAATTGGCATAGTAATGGGCGTTAGTGAGGGGGTGAGGCTGGCAATGCCACGCTATACTGTGCCTCTGTATGTAATTGGCATAGTAATGGGAGTTAGTGAGGGGGTGAGGCTGGCACTCTCCACGCTGTACTGTGCCTCTGAAGGTAATTGGCATATTAATGGGCGTTAGTGAGGGGGTGAGGCTGGCACCGCCATGCTGTACTGTGCCTCTGTATGTAATTGGCATATTTATGGGAGTTAGTGAGGGGGTGAGGCTGGCACTGCCCACGCTGTACTGTGCCTCTGTATGTAATTGGCATAGTAATGGGAGTTAGTGAGGGGGTGAGGCTGGCACTGCCCACGCTGTTCTGTGCCTCTGTATGTAATTGGCATATTAATGGGAGTTAGTGAGGGGGTGAGGCTGGCACTGCCCACGCTGTTCTGTTCCTCTGTATGTAATTGGCATAGTTCTGGGAGTTAGTGAGGGGGTGAGGCTGGCACTGCCCACGCTGTACTGTGCCTCTGTATGTAATTGGCATAGTAATGGGAGTAAGTGAGGGGGTGAGGCTGGCACTGCCACGCTGTACTGTGCCTCTGTATGTAATTGGCATATTAATGGGAGTTAGTGAGGGGGTGAGGCTGGCACTGCCCATGCTGTTCTGTTCCTCTGTATGTAATTGGCATAGTTCTGGGAGTTAGTGAGGGGGTGAGGCTGGCACTGCCCACGCTTTACTGTGCCTCTGTATGTAATTGGCATATTAATGGGCATTAGTGAGGGGGTGAGGCTGGCACTGCCATGCTGTACTATGCCTCTGTATGTAATTGGCATATTAATGGACGTTAGTGAGGGGGTGAGGCTGGCACTGCCCACGCTGTACTGTGCCTCTGTATGTAATTGGCATAGTACTGGGAGTTAGTGAGGGGGTGAGGCTGGCACTGCCACGCTGTACTGTGCCTCTGTATGTAATTGGCATATTAATGGGCGTTAGTGAGGGGGTGAGGCTGGCACTGCCACGCTGTACTGTGCCTCTGTATGTAATTGGCATATTAATGGGAGTTAGTGAGGGGGTGAGGCTGGCACTGCCATGCTGTACTGTGCCTCTGTCTGTAATTGGCATAGTAATGGGCGTTAGTGGGGGGGTGAGGCTGGCACTGCCACGCTGTACTGTGCCTCTGTCTGTAATTGGCATAGTAATGGGCGTTAGTGAGGGGGTGAGGCTGGCACTGCCACGCTGTACTGTGCCTCTGTATGTAATTGGCATAGTAATGGGAGTTAGTGAGGGGGTGAGGCTGGCACTGCCCACGCTGTACTGTTCCTCTGTATGTAATTGGCATATTAATGGGAGTTAGTGAGGGGGTGAGGCTGGCACTGCCCACGCTGTACTGTGCCTCTGTATGTAATTGGCATAGTAATGGGAGTTAGTGAGGGGGTGAGGCTGGCACTGCCCACGCTGTACTGTGCCTCTGTATGTAATTGGCATATTAATGGGAGTTAGTGAGGGGGTGAGGCTGGCACTGCCCACGCTGTTCTGTTCCTCTGTATGTAATTGGCATAGTTCTGGGAGTTAGTGAGGGGGTGAGGCTGGCACTGCCCACGCTGTACTGTGCCTCTGTATGTAATTGGCATAGTAATGGGAGTTAGTGAGGGGGTGAGGCTGGCACTGCCACGCTGTACTGTGCCTCTGTATGTAATTGGCATATTAATGGGAGTTAGTGAGGGGGTGAGGCTGGCACTGCCACGCTGTACTGTGCCTCTGTCTGTAATTGGCATAGTAATGGGCGTTAGTGAGGGGGTGAGGCTGGCACTGCCACGCTGTACTGTGCCTCTGTATGTAATTGGCATAGTAATGGGAGTTAGTGAGGGGGTGAGGCTGGCACTGCCACGCTGTACTGTGCCTCTGTATGTAATTGGCATAGTAATGGGCGTTAGTGAGGGGGTGAGGCTGGCACTGCCCACGCTGTACTGTGCCTCTGTATGTAATTGGCATAGTACTGGGAGTTAGTGAGGGGGTGAGGCTGGCACTGCCCACGCGGTACTGTGCCTCTGTATGTAATTGGCATAGTAATGGGCGTTAGTGAGGGGGTGAGGCTGGCACTGCCACGCTGTACTGTGCCTCTGTATGTAATTGGCATAGTAATGGGCGTTAGTGAGGGGGTGAGGCTGGCACTGCCACGCTGTACTGTGCCTCTGTATGTAATTGGCATAGTAATGGGCGTTAGTGAGGGGGTGAGGCTGGCACTGCCATGCTGTACTGTGCCTCTGTATGTAATCGGCATATTAATGGGAGTTAGTGAGGGGGTGAGGCTGGCACTGCCACGCTGTACTGTGCCTCTGTATGTAATCGGCATATTAATGGGAGTTAGTGAGGGGGTGAGGCTGGCACTGCCACGCTGTACTGTGCCTCTGTATGTAATTGGCATAGTACTGGGAGTTAGTGAGGGGGTGAGGCTGGCACTGCCCACGCGGTACTGTGCCTCTGTATGTAATTGGCATAGTAATGGGCGTTAGTGAGGGGGTGAGGCTGGCACTGCCATGCTGTACTGTGCCTCTGTATGTAATCGGCATATTAATGGGAGTTAGTGAGGGGGTGAGGCTGGCACTGCCACGCTGTACTGTGCCTCTGTATGTAATCGGCATATTAATGGGAGTTAGTGAGGGGGTGAGGCTGGCACTGCCACGCTGTACTGTGCCTCTGTATGTAATTGGCATATTAATGGGAGTTAGTGAGGGGGTGAGGCTGGCACTGCCATGCTGTACTGTTCCTCTGTATGTAATTGGCATAGTACTGGGAGTTAGTGAGGGGGTGAGGCTGGCACTGCCACGCTGTACTGTGCCTCTGTATGTAATTGGCATAGTAATGGGAGTTAGTGAGGGGGTGAGGCTGGCACTGCCATGCTGTACTGTGCCTCTGTATGTAATTGGCATAGTAATGGGCGTTAGTGAGGGGTGAGGCTGGCACTGCCGCGCTGTACTGTGCCTCTGTATGTAATTGGCATAGTAATGGGAGTTAGTGAGGGGGTGAGGCTGGCACTGCCCATGCTGTACTGTGCCTCTGCATGTAATTAGCATAGTAATGGGAGTTAGTGAGGGGGTGAGGCTGGCACTGCCCATGCTGTACTGTGCCTCTGTATGTAATTGGCATATTAATGGGAGTTAGTGAGGGGGTGAGGCTGGCACTGCCACGCTGTACTGTGCCTCTGTATGTAATTGGCATAGTAATGGGAGTTAGTGAGGGGGTGAGGCTGGCACTGCCATGCTGTACTGTGCCTCTGTATGTAATTGGCATAGTAATGGGAGTTAGTGAGGGGGTGAGGCTGGCACTGCCCATGCTGTACTGTGCCTCTATATGTAATTGGCACAGTAATGGGAGTTAGTGAGGGGGTGAGGCTGGCACTGCCACGCTGTACTGTGCCTCTGTATGTAATTGGCATATTAATGGGCGTTAGTGAGGGGGTGAGGCTGGCACTGCCACGCTGTACTGTGCCTCTGTATGTAATTGGCATAGTAATGGGCGTTAGTGAGGGGGTGAGGCTGGCACGGCCACGCTGTACTGTGCCTCTGTATGTAATTGGCATAGTAATGGGAGTTAGTGAGGGGGTGAGGCTGGCACTGCCACGCTGTACTGTGCCTCTGTATGTAATTGGCATAGTAATGGGAGTTAGTGAGGGGGTGAGGCTGGCACTGCCCACGCTGTACTGTGCCTCTGTATGTAATTGGCATAGTAATGGGAGTTAGTGAGGGGGTGAGGCTGGCACTGCCCACGCTGTACTGTGCCTCTGTATGTAATTGGCATATTAATGGGAGTTAGTGAGGGGGTGAGGCTGGCACTGCCACGCTGTACTGTGCCTCTGTATGTAATTGGCATAGTAATGGGAGTTAGTGAGGGGGTGAGGCTGGCACTGCCCACGCTGTACTGTGCCTCTGTATGTAATTGGCATAGTACTGGGAGTTAGTGAGGGGGTGAGGCTGGCACTGCCCACGCTGTACTGTGCCTCTGTATGTAATTGGCATAGTAATGGGAGTTAGTGAGGGGGTGAGGCTGGCACTCTCCACGCTGTACTGTGCCTCTGAAGGTAATTGGCATATTAATGGGCGTTAGTGAGGGGGTGAGGCTGGCACTGCCATGCTGTACTGTGCCTCTGTATGTAATTGGCATATTTATGGGAGTTAGTGAGGGGGTGAGGCTGGCACTGCCCACGCTGTACTGTGCCTCTGTATGTAATTGGCATAGTAATGGGAGTTAGTGAGGGGGTGAGGCTGGCACTGCCCACGCTGTACTGTGCCTCTGTATGTAATTGGCATATTAATGGGAGTTAGTGAGGGGGTGAGGCTGGCACTGCCCACGCTGTTCTGTTCCTCTGTATGTAATTGGCATAGTTCTGGGAGTTAGTGAGGGGGTGAGGCTGGCACTGCCCACGCTGTACTGTGCCTCTGTATGTAATTGGCATAGTAATGGGAGTAAGTGAGGGGGTGAGGCTGGCACTGCCACGCTGTACTGTGCCTCTGTATGTAATTGGAATATTAATGGGCGTTAGTGAGGGGGTGAGGCTGGCACTGCCATGCTGTACTGTGCCTCTGTATGTAATTGGCATAGTAATGGGCGTTAGTGAGGGGGTGAGGCTGGCACTGCCCACGCTGTTCTGTTCCTCTGTATGTAATTGGCATAGTTCTGGGAGTTAGTGAGTGGGTGAGGCTGGCACTCCCCACGCTTTACTGTGCCTCTGTATGTAATTGGCATATTAATGGGCGTTAGTGAGGGGGTGAGGCTGGCACTGCCATGCTGTACTGTGCCTCTGTATGTAATTGGCATATTAATGGGCGTTAGTGAGGGGGTGAGGCTGGCACTGCCCACGCTGTACTGTGCCTCTGTATGTAATTGGCATAGTACTGGGAGTTAGTGAGGGGGTGAGGCTGGCACTGCCACGCTGTACTGTGCCTCTGTATGTAATTGGCATATTAATGGGCGTTAGTGAGGGGGTGAGGCTGGCACTGCCACGCTGTACTGTGCCTCTGTATGTAATTGGCATATTAATGGGAGTTAGTGAGGGGGTGAGGCTGGCACTGCCCACGCTGTTCTGTTCCTCTGTATGTAATTGGCATAGTTCTGGGAGTTAGTGAGTGGGTGAGGCTGGCACTCCCCACGCTTTACTGTGCCTCTGTATGTAATTGGCATATTAATGGGCATTAGTGAGGGGGTGAGGCTGGCACTGCCATGCTGTACTGTGCCTCTGTATGTAATTGGCATATTAATGGGCGTTAGTGAGGGGGTGAGGCTGGCACTGCCCACGCTGTACTGTGCCTCTGTATGTAATTGGCATAGTACTGGGAGTTAGTGAGGGGGTGAGGCTGGCACTGCCACGCTGTACTGTGCCTCTGTATGTAATTGGCATATTAATGGGCGTTAGTGAGGGGGTGAGGCTGGCACTGCCACGCTGTACTGTGCCTCTGTATGTAATTGGCATATTAATGGGAGTTAGTGAGGGGGTGAGGCTGGCACTGCCACGCTGTACTGTGCCTCTGTCTGTAATTGGCATAGTAATGGGCGTTAGAGAGGGGGTGAGGCTGGCACTGCCACGCTGTACTGTGCCTCTGTATGTAATTGGCATAGTAATGGGAGTTAGTGAGGGGGTGAGGCTGGCACTGCCCATGCTGTACTGTTCCTCTGTATGTAATTGGCATATTAATGGGAGTTAGTGAGGGGGTGAGGCTGGCACTGCCCACGCTGTACTGTGCCTCTGTATGTAATTGGCATAGTAATGGGAGTTAGTGAGGGGGTGAGGCTGGCACTGCCCACGCTGTACTGTGCCTCTGTATGTAATTGGCATAGTAATGGGAGTTAGTGAGGGGGTGAGGCTGGCACTGCCCACGCTGTTCTGTTCCTCTGTATGTAATTGGCATAGTTCTGGGAGTTAGTGAGGGGGTGAGGCTGGCACTGCCCACGCTGTACTGTGCCTCTGTATGTAATTGGCATAGTAATGGGAGTAAGTGAGGGGGTGAGGCTGGCACTGCCACGCTGTACTGTGCCTCTGTATGTAATTGGCATAGTAATGGGAGTTAGTGAGGGGGTGAGGCTGGCACTGCCACGCTGTACTGTGCCTCTGTCTGTAATTGGCATAGTAATGGGAGTTAGTGAGGGGGTGAGGCTGGCACTGCCACGCTGTACTGTGCCTCTGTATGTAATTGGCATAGTAATGGGAGTTAGTGAGGGGGTGAGGCTGGCACTGCCACGCTGTACTGTGCCTCTGTATGTAATTGGCATAGTACTGGGAGTTAGTGAGGGGGTGAGGCTGGCACTGCCCACGCGGTACTGTGCCGCTGTATGTAATTGGCATAGTAATGGGCGTTAGTGAGGGGGTGAGGCTGGCACTGCCACGCTGTACTGTGCCTCTGTATGTAATTGGCATAGTAATGGGCGTTAGTGAGGGGGTGAGGCTGGCACTGCCCACGCTGTACTGTGCCTCTGTATGTAATTGGCATAGTAATGGGAGTTAGTGAGGGGGTGAGGCTGGCAATGCCACGCTGTACTGTGCCTCTGTATGTAATTGGCATAGTAATGGGCGTTAGTGAGGGGGTGAGGCTGGCACTGCCATCCTGTACTGTGCCTCTGTATGTAATTGGCATAGTAATGGGCGTTAGTGGGGGGGTGAGGCTGGCACTGCCCATGCTGTACTGTGCCTCTGTATGTAATTGGCATAGTAATGGGCGTTAGTGAGGGGGTGAGGCTGGCACTGCCATGCTGTACTGTGCCTCTGTATGTAATTGGCATAGTAATGGGCGTTAGTGAGGGGGTGAGGCTGGCACTGCCATGCTGTACTGTGCCTCTGTATGTAATTGGCATATTAATGGGCGTTAGTGAGGGGGTGAGGCTGGCACTGCCCACGCTGTACTGTGCCTCTGTATGTAATTGGCATAGTAATGGGCGTTAGTGAGGGGGTGAGGCTGGCACTGCCACGCTGTACTGTGCCTCTGTATGTAATTGGCATAGTAATGGGCGTTAGTGAGGGGGTGAGGCTGGCACTGCCCACGCTTATAACTTCCCGCCTCACCGCTCTCCTGCCCTGTTCCAGATGTGCCCAGCTGCTTCTGGAGTATGGTGCCTTGGTCAACCTCCCTTGCCGCTACACCCGTGCCACCCCCTTACACGTGGCATCCGGCCGTGGCCTGGAAGAGCACGTGGCCCTCTACCTGCACCACGGCTCGGACCCCTGCGCCCGCAACCGGGAGGGCGAGACGCCCGTCAACTCGGCGTGCGCCGGCTCCGACTGCCCCGGCGACTTCGCCCGCTATTACGGGGTGGTGCGGCGGCTGCTGAAGGACGGGGGGGACCCCGCCACCCCCGGCAAGAAGGGCCACGGCCCCCTTCACAATGCCAGCGCCAACTGCCACGGGCGGCTGGCCCAGCTGCTGCTGGACCACGGGGCGCGCGTGGACGTGGCCAACAGCGCCGGGTACACGCCCCTGGACTGCGCCCTGCAGGTGTGCGCCGACTACCCGGAGTGCCAGCCGCACGAGCTGGCGCGGACGCTGCTCAACCACGGAGCCGCCTCGCCCAGCGCCAAGGTGAGTCTGGGGGCATCGCTGCACCCGGGGGGGGAGGGGGGGTGTATATTATGGCGATTTGGTGAATAATCTCTTCCCCCCCCTTAGATGTTTCGCCTCTGTGCGGCCTTGCCCCAAACCTTTGAGGTTCTCCTCAACTCCTTTGACCGGATCCCCCTCGGAGACTCATGGGTGGAAGCGGTGCCCCCCGAAATATGGGAGGTAAGTGCCTCTCCCACCCCCCACCCCCAATCTTATGTACTCCCACCCCATCTCTTCTCCTAACCCCCCTCTCCTCCTTCAACCTCTCGTAATGCCCCTCAATTTCCCCCTCTCCTCTCTCCTAACCCCTCTCCAAACCCTTTCTGTTCCCTCCCTCCTTCTCCTAACCCCCTCTCCTCCTCCCCTATCCCCCTCTCCTCCTCCCCTATCCCCCTCCCCTATCCCCCTCTCCTCCTCCCCTATCCCCCTCTCCTCCTCCCCTATCCCCCTCTCCTCCTCCCCTATCCCCCTCTCCTCTTCTAACCTCTTCTCTCCCCCACATACACCGCACTGTTACCCTCCCCCCACCCCCTCTCTCTCTCCCCCCCCCCCCGACTCCGCAGGAATACCGCACCTTCTACGACTCCGTCTTGCGGGCGTCCAACCAACCTCGCCCTCTGCTGCACCTCGCCCGCTGCGCCCTCAGGGCGCAACTCGAGGGGCCGCACCAGCGGGCCCTAGCGCACCTGGGGTTACCGCCCGCACTTACCGCCTACCTCCTGCTGCAGCCCGAAGGCGTCGTCTACTGAGCACACCGGGGGTTCCTGCTGGTGCTTTTATCTCTCTCTTATCCTGGTCCCTTTCTTAACTGGTCCCTCCACATCTGATTTTTCGTCTTGTTGGACGCAGAAGTGTGAACTTGCCGCCCTCCCCCCATTCCAGAGACCCCGCTGTTAATGGGGTGGCTGCGGGTGAATTCAATAAAGGATTTCAATAAACTGATGTCTGATTTTTTTGGGGGGGGGGGGGGTAAGGACCAGAATTAAACACGTCCCTGTCTGTCACATCTGTGAGCACGTGACCTGCATACAGGACAAGGGTTAATACTGACGCTCACACGCTGGCCCAGTTTTCACCTCCGCAAAGGTTCCTCAAATTAACAGTATCTCCCCTAAACTCGTCCCCATATACCACCTGTCACGAACAGCACACACGTGAGCACGTGACTTGGATATGCAACCAGGGTTAATACACCCGCCTACTCTCGCCAACTCCCCTTTCCCCTGCGCAAAGGTACCTCCAACGAGTTAATATTATCCCCTTACTCAACTGCAATCATATCTATCCACTGCCACCGCCCGAGATAGTTATGCAAATAAAAAGATGTTAAATTAATATCTGCCAGGGTCTCAGGTCCCTGTTTATTGTAGAAAAGCTATGCACTTTAACACACACACAAATCCGTTGTAGCAAAATGTGTCTGAAAATGTAAATACTCTCTCCAGAGCGTGCAACAGTTCATTCAGAGCCCAAAGCATCACTTATTAAATGTTTTAATATATGTATAAAAATACAGTGCTTAGATTACAGAAAAAGGATGACAAGAACATACAATTACAGTAAATGTGGGGCAGTTGATTAAAATAACAGGATACAACAGAAATCCCTATACATATATTACGTTATCATAGCTCACGGTTTTCTCCCAGAGAGGTCACAGGCGCAGGAAGATGAGACTTCACGTGTTTAGCAGAAAACACACCTCTGTTGAGATCTGATTTTCATCATCTTTGCTAAGACTTCTATCTTATTCCCCCCCCCCCCCCCCCCCCCATTGAAACAACGTAAACCCACCCCGTCATAAATTAGCTGCGAGATTGACAGTTTTATGACGGAGTAAAGAAGGGGGAAAAAAAGGGTGTGTGTGCTGAGCACACGCATTTTAAGTGAAACTTCTTTGTCACACATTGTATTTGTAATGGTGCTGTTTTTAATTAAAAATCAAAACACAATTTCAGTGACAAAACACAAAGAAGTGTGACTTAGAACGAACGTGCATGGCACTAATATATTTATACTGTGAATTCCGTGTGTTTGACTGTGTGTGTCTGTCTATGTGACTGTGCCTGTCAGTGTGACTCTGGGAGTGTGTGTGGTGACTGTGTGTGACTCTGGGAGTGTGTGTGGTGACTGTGTGAGACTCTGGGAATGTGTGTGTGTGTGTGTGTGAGACTCGTGGAATGTGTGTGAGACTCGTGGAATGTGTGTGTGTGTGTGTGTGTGTGACTCTGGGTGTGTGTGTGTGTGTGTGAGACTCTGGGAATGTGTGTGTGTGACTCTGGGAATGTGTGTGTGAGACTCTGGGAATGTGTGTGTGTGTGTGTGTGTGTGTGTGTGTATGACTCTAGGAGTGTGTGTGTGAGACTGGGAATGTGTGTGTGTGACTCTGGGAATGTGTGTGTGTGACTCTGGGAATGTGTGTGTGACTGGAAGTGTGTGTGTGTGAGACTCTGGGAATGTGACTGTGTGACTCTGGGAGTGTGTGTGGTGACTGTGTGTGACTCTGGGAGTGTGTGTGTGACTGGGAGTGTTTGTGTGTGCGAGACTGGGAATGTGTGTGTGTGACTCTGGGAGTGTGTGTGTGTGTGTGTGTGTGAGAGACTCTGGGAATGTGTGACTGGGAGTGTGTGTGACTCTGGGAGTGTGTGTGTGTGACTCTGGGAATGTGTGACTGTGTTACTCTGGGAGTGTGTGTGTGTGAGACTCTGGGAATGTGTGACTGTGTGACTCTGGGAGTGTGTGTGACTCTGGGAGTGTGTGTGACTCTGGGAATGTGTGACTGTGTGACTCTGGGAGTGTGTGTGTGTGAGACTCTGGGAATGTGTGACTGTGTGACTCTGGGAGTGTGTGTGACTCTGGGAGTGTGTGTGTGTGACTCTGGGAATGTGTGACTGTGTGACTCTGGGAGTGTGTGTGTGTGAGACTCTGGGAATGTGTGACTGTGTGACTCTGGGAGTGTGTGTGACTCTGGGAGTGTGTGTGACTCTGGGAGTGTGTGTGACTCTGGGAGTGAGACTTTTTTGTCTGCTTCAGCTCCGGGATGTCGGGGGACACGGCTCTCTCACTCTCTCCCTGCCCGGTGTTCCCGGCTCCTCTCCCCGCCCGGTGTTCCCGGCTCCTCTCCCCCCCCTCGGTCCGGCCTCTGTTTGGTGGCGCCCATGCGCAGAGGCCCGCAACCATGCACAGTAGCTGATGGCCGTTAGGGCGCATGCGTGCTGGAAGAGGGGAGAGCGCGAGTGCACTTGTAGGCGGACAAGGGCGGTGCTTGTACTTCGTTACAAGTCAATACATTTTTCCCATGAGGATCCTGTAGCCGCCAACAAAGAAGTGTCACTTTAACCTGCTACAAACGACGACGTATAGATTTTGCCTCTGTATATAACCGCACTCGTAACTTCCCGCCTCTAACACTGAGACACGCGCGAGTTACATTAACAGATTCTGGCGCTCCTTACGGACTAATCACGGCCGTCTTAATCCAACATTGGAGTGACAAAGGAATATCTGTCCCTTAGTACTTGCTAGACCGAATGTGTCTGTAATCATTACAAGGAAAACTTTGCCAGGGATACACACACGTAACCTTTAGTAGCTGCAGTAGATGACATGACGATAGTCTCCTTTTTAATAAAGTCCTTTGCCGGTATGTCACCTCTCTCGGGAGTGCACCAGTAATTATTCACAAACCTTGAGGCTGACAGAATAGTATCTGGTTAGGGTGTAAGACCTTCTACACCCACATGTTCCTTTTAGTGGGCTATCCATTGAGAAATTAAGTTCCCTTTGAAGCCAGAAAATGACATCCACCCAAATTGTTGCACCATTAACCCCTGAAGCACCAGATGGATTGAAAAACATAATATCTCAATGATATTATCGTGACACTGTCAACCAGTCACTTCACCCCTACGCGGGACTGTCCCATTAAACACGTCCCCGTCATTAGGTCACTTTGCTCCTACGTGGGACTGTCCCTTTAACCCATTAAACACATCCCTGTCATTAGGTCACTTTGCTCCTAGGTGGGACTGACCCTTTAACCCATTAAACACGTCCCTGTAATTATTTCACTTTGCCCCTACGTGGGACTGACCCTTTAACCCATTAACCACATCCCTGTCATTAGGTCACTTTGCTCCTATTTGGGACTGACCCTTTAACCCATTAAACACGTCCCTGTAATTATTTCACTTTGCCCCATACGCGGGACTGGCCCTTTGACCCAGTGATTCCCAACAGGGAAATAAAGTCTGTAATGGGGGGACCCCAAGCAGTATAGGGGGGTCCTGAGTGACAGGCAGTGGGGGGGGGGTTAGAGGGGGAGAGTGACAGCAGTGGGGGGGTTAGAGGGGGAGAGTGACAGGCAGTGGGGGGGATACAGGGGGTGAGTGACAGGCAGTGGGGGGGGGGGTTACAGGGGGAGAGTGACAGGCAGTGGGGGGGGAGTTACAGGGGGAGAGTGACAGGCAGTGGGGGGGGGGGGGACTTACAGGGGGTGAGTGACAGGCAGTGGGGGGTTACAGGGGGTGAGTGACAGGCAGTGGGGGGGGGGGGTTAGAGGGGGAGAGTGACAGGCAGTGGGGGGGGTTAGAGGGGGAGAGTGACAGGCAGTGGGGGGGATACAGGGGGTGAGTGACAGGCAG
>NW_027455743.1:0-31554 GCF_040206685.1 Ascaphus truei
CTCCTCCCCTGCCCCCCCCTCCTCCCCTGCCCCCCCCTCCTCCCTGCCCCCCCCTCCTCCCCTGCCCCCCCCTCCTCCCCTGCCCCCCCCCTCCTCCCTGCCCCCCCCTCCTCCCCTGCCCCCCCCTCCTCCCCTGCCCCCCCCTCCTCCCCTGCCCCCCCCCTCCTCCCCTGCCCCCCCCCTCCTCCCCTGCCCCCCCCCCTCCTCCCCTGCCCCCCCCTCCTCCTGCCCCCCCCTCCTCCCTGCCCCCCCCCCTCCTCCCCTGCCCCCCCCTCCTCCCCTGCCCCCCCCCTCCTCCCCTGCCCCCCCCTCCTCCCCTGCCCCCCCCCCTCCTCCCCTGCCCCCCCCCTCCTCCCCTGCCCCCCCCCTCCTCCCCTGCCCCCCCCCTCCTCCCCTTCCCCCCCCCTCCTCCCCTGCCCCCCCCTCCTCCCCTGCCCCCCCCCCCCCCTCCTCCCCTGCCCCCCCCCCCCCCCTCCTCCCCTGCCCCCCCCCCCCCTCCTCCCCCTGCCCCCCCCCCCCCCCCCTCCTCCCCTGCCCCCCCCCCCCTCCTCCCCTGCCCCCCCCTCCTCCCCTGCCCCCCCCCCTCCTCCCTGCCCCCCCCCCCCTCCCCTGCCCCCCCCCCCCCCTCCTCCCTGCCCCCCCCCCCTCCTCCCCTGCCCCCCCCCCCTCCTCCCCTGCCCCCCCCCCCCCTCCTCCCCTGCCCCCCCCCCCTCCTCCCCTGCCCCCCTCCCCTGCCCCCCCCCCCCTCCTCCCCTGCCCCCCCCCTCCTCCCCTGCCCCCCCCCTCCTCCCCTGCCCCCCCCTCCTCCCCTGCCCCCCCCCCCCTCCTCCCCTGCCCCCCCCCCTCCTCCCCTGCCCCCCCTCCTCCCCTGCCCCCCCACCCCCTCCTCCCCCTGCCCCCCCCCCCTCCTCCCCTGCCCCCCCCCCTCCTCCCCTGCCCCCCCCCTCCTCCCCTGCCCCTCCTCCTCCCCTGCCCCTCCTCCTCCCCTGCCCCTCCTCCCCTGCCCCTTCTCTCTGCTGCCCCCTCTCCTCCCCTGCCCCCCCTCCTCCCCTGCCCCCCCTCCTCCCCTGCCCCCCCTCCTCCCCTGCCCCCCCTCCTCCCCTCCTCCCCTGCCCCCCCTCCTCCCCTGCCCCCCCTCCTCCCCTGCCCCCCCTCCTCCCCTGCCCCCCCTCCCCCCCTCCTCCCCTGCCCCCTCCCCCCCTCCTCCCCTGCCCCCCCTCCTCCCCTCCTCCCCTCCCCCTCTCCTCCCCTGCCCCCTCTCCTCCCCTGCCCCCTCTCCTCCCCTGCCCCCTCTCCTCCCCTGCCCCCTCTCCTCCCCTGCCCCCCCTCTCCTCCCCTGCCCCCTCTCCTCCCCTGCCCCCTCTCCTCCCCTTCCCCTTCTCTCTGCTGCCCCCCATACTCCATAGTTCCACCTCTTCTGGGGCCATTTGCTGAATATTTTGTTGGACGTGTCTCGGTCTCTGATGTGATGCCCTGGGTGTTTGGTGCAGACATTAGTGTTTCACATACCTGTCAGCAGGTTTCCGGGGCAGAATGTGTCCCTCTCACTGTAATCCCCAGCACAAAACATCCTGGGAATATAGTCCAGCTGTTTCTCTTTACTGGCAGGACTACAACAGCCTAGTAGTTGACTGACACAAGCGTACCTATGTACATCAGAATTATAGTACGCAAAAGTAGCACAAACCATCATGGTCATTATGTGACTTGAACTGCCTGCGCTGAAGCAGGGATATCCTTAATACCTGGCCTGTTGGTGGCCTTGAGGACTGGAGTGGGCCGCCCCTGGGTTAAACTAACTTGCTTTTTCAGCCCTGTTCCCTTGTTTTTAAAGCGTTAAATGCCACCTTTCTCTCAGCGCGGGTGCGACGCAGGGGTCTCTGGAGCTGACCCACGTTAATTTCAGCTCCAGGGACCCCCCAGGTTTAGAAGATATCGGGGGATTTTCCGCAGCTACGTCATGGAGGTCTAAATCCTCCACGAGATGCGGACCAATGAGGCCGCGACGCATGATGTCACGACTTCCTTATTGGCCAGCGTGACGCGGGAGATTTAAACCTCCCTTTTTTGTTGGAGGGCACATTCCCCGGTAATTATCACGAGTAACGGGGTCCCTGGAGCTGAAATGAACGGCTCCTGAGACGCCCTGCTTCCTTTACATGTTAAGTGGGGGAAATATATATATATCATTATTATTAATTATTTTATTTATTTATTTTTGTAGTGGAAACTGGTCCCTTTAAACTGAATTATTTTTTTGCAGTTTACATTAATTATTTTTTGTAGCCTCTGGGTCCTGGCACAATTCTTAAAGAAACACCCCCCCCCCCCCCCCATATTTGCTGTTGTCATTTTGGTTATTTGTACGACACTATTCACTTTCACTTTTATTCTGTAGCGTAGAGGTTTCTAACTTTTTTTGGTTAAGGAACCCTATAAATTATTGTGAAGTTCTGCAGAACCCCAACCCTCTCTAATGGTGCATCTGAGATCAGATGCATTGTAGGAACCCCAACCTTCTCTAATAGTTTCTCTAATATAGTGTCTGAGATCAGATGCATTGTAAGGAACCCCAGCGCTCTCTAATAGCGCCTGAGATCAGATGCATTGTTTTCAAACGACCTGAATACTGCAGAGAGCCCTTTAGGGGCGCCCGCGGAACCCCAGTTGAAAAACACTCACGTCGTGCACACGCCTGTATATTAAAATTCCCAGTTTTCACTCGCAAGTCATTTTGCGCAGTGTTGATGTGTTTAAGAATAAAATTAAACGAAGAAAAATACACAGAACTTTTCTAAGTAGTTGTCGTACACAACATGGTAGCACCGTTTGGCAAGTTCTTGTTTTAAAACGGGCATTTCCTCTCCGGCCCTGTTGAGCAGCTGAGAACTGCTTGGTGCTTAAGTTTGAATGTTAACTCTCTCTCTGCTAAACACTTTGGTCCTTGCAAAAGATTCAAATGACCCCTATTTTGTTCATGGTAATACAATGTAACCCTGTGGGGCGCAAGATTTTTCAGGGTGGGGGGGGTAAGGGGCGCGGCGGTTACAGAGGTCCCGCGCTCTTCCCCAAGGCATTTAAATGAAATGCCGGGGGACCGCGCCAGGCCTCTGTAACTTCCCATACCTTGGCTTCCAGCGACGTGACGTCACATGACCCTGCAGCGTAATTTGACGCCGGAGCCAAGGTTGGGTTGGGGGGGACAGCGCACAGCGAGGGGGGGAATTTTGCACACCCCTGACGTAACCCTTCATTTACCAGGTCAGTAGGTCCCTCCCATCCCCAGCTAGTTGATTACTGGTAGAGCCGGGGACAGGCAGCGTGTTGACAGCTGTGAATTGCTGGCAAATTAATGGCCAAGGCTCCCAAACTGGGATAAGCATATATTTAGGCTCAGAAATGTAGGGTGCAAATCTGTAACACGACTTATTCCCATTCAAATGATTAGGAGTTACGCATTCGCCCCCTGCAGTGGTGCCTAAACATCCCATGTTTGCAACATTTTGCTTTGACTCTGTGGAATATGTGTGGGTTAGTTTAGAACGCATCGCTTTCCATTAGATTTGTGTAGCAAGAGCTGTGTGTCTGTGTGTCTGTGTGTCTGTGTGTCTGTGTGTCTGTGTGTCTGTGTGTCTGTGTGTCTGTGTGTCTGTGTGTCTGTGTGTCAAGTGCTGCCTGTAACTGGCACATGCCCCGCTGTCAGAGAAGGGGTTAATAACGCGGCACTTCAAGCCTATAAACACGGGGCGTGTATTTGCTTGTTTCTCACACTATTTGCCCTATCGGCGGCGGGTGTGTAACACTGTGTCATGCTTGGAACACATTTATTTGACGACGCAGAGGTGACTCCGTATGAGACATGCCTGGAACTAAAAATGGCGTCTCCATTAAATCTGCGATGACAACTTGCTGCGCCCGGCAAATAATCATTTGTTGCGGGCGGTTGTCCCGTGTCGTGGCCGTGTCTACAATAAAGACCAGGATCCTGTGACGCCAAATAACTTTGGAACCATGAGTCAAAAAGACATTCCAAGTCTCTCTTAATGGTGCACAAGGTTTCGGGGAAATCCCTTCTTCACGTGGAGACACGTGCAGGCCCTGGTTACAAAGTTATTTTAACTGCCACGTGATCCTGTTCTTTATTGAAGCTTACGGAGCGATTTCTGCTGGGATTCCTGCCTTTCCTGTTAGAGCGCATACAGTACCATCGTTTTGAAAGACGTGGCATGCAGCGCCATCTTTGAATCATCTTGACCCCGGTGTCAGCTCGGCACTGACGTAACAAAGTGGCTGTCCCTCCCTCTTTCCCAGGCACCAGCAAATATGATTGTAAGCTCCTCTGGGTAGAGATGTTCATGTATGTAAATCCTTGTATGCCCAGCTCTGCATAGCACTATGTTAAACTGGTTTCTTATTGTAGCGTTGTGTACATTTCCATTGAAGCGCCACGAGATCATGCAATAGAAGTAATCATTCCGTATTCTTGTTCAGTGTTTATTTATTTTTTTCATAAAATCATGGTTTTTGATTTCCAGCATTTTTGTTTTATTTGTAAAAAAAAAAAAAAATTAAATAATCTGCTTTGGGGGGGAAAATGCCATGAAATTGGTGTTTATCGGAGCACTTGTGTTTAGTTTCCACACTCGCCCGTGATGCCGGGCTCTCCGAACCGAGAACGGGGGCCGTCCAAAAGACGTGGAATTTAATAGGAAAGGATGCGTAGTTTCCGGTGATTATCGGTTTTAGCTGAAAGTGCAAGCTGATCGGCCGGTGGCTTTTCCCGGTTAAAACCTAAAACCGGAATCGCTAAATATAATTAACTTTCCAGAAAACCTGTCAACCAGCTGCACGTGACCGTGTCCTTATAATCCAGGCCGCTCTTTCTTCCGAACGTTACTTTCCGTTAACGTTGGTACCAAACCACATGCGGGGACAAAAACAGGACTGGATCGTTATCACACGGTTGACGTGGAGTTAATTGGCAGGAACGGCAAGCCGGCGTTCCGCCATTGAAAGACATGCTGTAATGGGCTTTTGCACCAGAATAAGGTTTTGAATCGTTTTATGCCAGTGTATGAATGTACTTGGCTCCCATGCTTGCGCCAGGTAACCGGCACCCAAATTTAATGGTATGCACCAAATTCTGTATTTCTGTGCACCATTTCCACCCACATTTCATTAGGGGAACTCTTCCCCCTTCCCCCCCCCCCCCCCCACCCTTCACCAGCAGAAGAGTGTAAGTTTTTCTGGGTGAACGGTTGCCCTGGTCAGCCTTACTCCGGCCGGCCAATAGAAAGCCGTGATGTCACCGGGAGACGAGATCACCGTCTCTGTCTGCCGGTGGTGGGTAAGGGGGGCCCTGGGTGTTTGGGGGCAGAGAATCCATTCCCGGGAGACTTCTTGGTACAGAGGGGCTCCTGCTTTATAAGCACGTTCTGTGGTCGGTACACAGGCACAGGACATGTCTAAGGATCTCTAATGCATGCGCTTTCCCAAAAGGTTTGCATGGTTGGGGGAATGGATATTTTTAACCCTGTGGCTTCCAAGGCCTACTTTCTGTACACTGAACTTTAAAACAGCGGTGCCCGTATCTCAGGTCCCAAAGCGGGAGCTTTTAAACCAGGAGTGGCCACCTCCAGTCCTCAAGGGCCACCGACATGTCAGAGATTTTCGGGATATCCCTGCATCAGCACAAGTGGCTCAATCTTAGACCGAGCCACTGATTGAGCCACCTTTCTTGAAGCATGCCTCAATCTCCCGACGCCTCTGTCCGTCTGTGGGCCTGTCCTGAAATGAGTCTTTGGGCCTCCGCTAATAAAGCTGTTAGATATATTTAAAATACAAATCCCTTTTCTGCGGGAGGGTCCTGCAAGTCATTGACCTACGACCTGCGACCAAAGTTTGATGCGGGGGTTCTTAGTTTTTTTTTTTTTGATATAATAAAGTAGCACTATTATTTTTTACTTCTATTTTTAAATATATATTTCTGGTTCCTTCTTAAAGAAAAAGGGAATTTAGTTTGAAACCCCTCCCCCCCAGCAACTTTTTCATGCCCCAGTTTTACAGGTAGAAACTGGGTTTTGATCTCTTGTTGCTTGGTGGATACACACACGTGTGTGTGTGTGTGTGTGTGTGTACACACACACACACGTGTATACACACACACACACACACGTGTACACACACCCACATGTACACACACGTGTACACACACCCACATGTACACACACGTGTACACACAGACGTGTACACACACACACACGTGTACACACACACACACATACGCGTATTTTGTAAATACACTCTGAATTGGTTGTTAGGCGTCCAATTAAGAGACTTGTTACTGCGTATTAAAGAAATAGTGAGATGCAAGTGAGCAGGCCCCGTACCTCCCCAACGCGGCTTTTTAACTGTGTGTTTGCCACAGAACGCGCAGGAACGGCGCGGCTACATTTTTCACCCCGATACAAAAGGATTCTGTAATGCACAGAGCTGCTCCTGGCCCGGCGGGCCTGTTGCCGTTTTGGGAAAGTGCTTACTCGGGGACATTTTCAGCTCGTTCAGTAACAGAGACAGAAAACACTAACACGTCGAGATGGGCGAATCCTTCCGGATCCGTTTCCCGGACTTTCTGGCATTCCCCTCCCCCCCCCCCCAAGAAATATAAATCCGTTTCGCTGTGTAAAATTCGCGGACGGATTTGGTCGGCTTTAGTCCGCGCGGATTCATCGAAATCCGCCATTGGTAACAGCCCGTCGATGGGTTTGTGGAATCTATTGCGCGGACCTGCCAACGGATCGCTGAATCCGCAGATTGGGTTCTACACATCCGTCCGCGGGTCGCGGAATCCGCGCGGCGAGTTGGTAATAACGATTTCAAAAATCCGCAAACCGCGAATCGCCCTTTTTTTTAAAAAATCCGCGGACCAAAGGAACGGGCCGATCCGCCCAAAGCATTCGCCCCATTTCTACTTACAAGTGTCTACTGCCAGGGCGGCCAACTCGCAGTCCTCAAGGGCCACCAGCCCACAGTGCCGGCTTGATGGCGGTTTCAGAGGCCCCCGCGCTCTTCTCCACAACAATGAAACTGATTGCCGGGGGAGAGTGCGGGGGCCTCTGCAGCGCTCTTACTGTCTCCTTCGCTTCCTGCAGGGTTCCCTCGTCACGGTGTGGCGACGTCAAATGGCGTCACGTTGCCACGACAACAGGACACCGTTTGGACGTCGCAGCGCCTTGGAGGGACCCTGCAGGAAGAGATGGAGAAGAGGCTCCCGCTCCCCGTGTCGGCTCCAAGCCCTGCAACACACCCAGCTAGCCATGAATAACATGTCAGGTTTGCAGGATATCCCTGCTTCGGCACAGGTGGGTCAATCAGTTGCTCAGTGTTGGACTGCGCTGAAGCAGGGATATCTTTTAAAACCTGACGTGTCGGGGTGTCTGTCTGAATCATTAGAGATGGACAAATGGGTCCCAATTTGATCCGCGGATTGCTGGCGGTGTTATTCACCCAATTCGACTCGCGGCTGAATAATCGAACTCGATGCAAACACATTTGGCCCCTAATGCAGACTTCTGCTCTGGGTGCTGTTATCTTTGTCTATATCTCTTTATATAATCATTATACATCTGTGGCTGTGCTGAGGCAGGGATATCCTGAAATCCTGACCTGTTTGGGGGGGGGGGGTGTGGTGGTGGTGTCTTGAGGACTGGAGCCCCTGCAGTAGGGGACTTTCTTGAGCCCACAAGAAAGCAGTTTCCATGGTGTTTTTATTTCTTAATATATTTTGTTGGAAGCTGTCTCTCGGGCCTACATTCAACAGAACAATTAAACCTACTGTAGCAGTAACCCGTTTTCTCACACTTCTATTTTAACCCGAGTGCATGTTGAGTGGGAGGGCAGCGTCTCTTATCTAGCAGCCCGAGACAGACAAATCTTCTGGGGATGGCAGGAAAAGAAAGTAGCCGTTAAGGAAGGGGAGTGTGTGTGTTTGTTTGTGTGTGTGTGTGTGTGTGTGTGTGTGTGTGTGTCACAGAAATTGCACCGTAATGACTCGATTTGAGTCTGAATATGTTATATTTTCCAAAAATTATTTCTGCATTAATTTAAAATCTAGTTTTCCCTCAGGTCCCTGTGGACCCTTTGGTGTTGTAACTGCCCCTCTGTTCCTTTGCTCTGGCAGCAAAGAGCTTATTAAATCTGCTTGCTTTTTACCCAAATTCTAAGCAGGTCTGAGATTTTGTGAATCCCTCATTACTGCATAGTACGTTGTAATGGTTCTTTAGAGGTTTGTTGTGTAGGATACAGTGCAGGACGGTGATTCACAACAAAAATCTGCAATGGCCGCTCCCAGGCAGTATATAGCGGGTTCCTGATCTGGTGTAGGGACTGCGCACTTAGACCCCAAACTGCACCTTGGCGTGGGGGACATCGCTGTCCCTTACAGCAGGAGCTTGTAAAGTCGCTTCCCACAATGCGTTGCATCCACAGCAGCAAGGCATTGTGGGGCGTGTCTTTGGAAGCTCCCTCGGGGAGTGATCGCTATACCCCATGCTGCCTGCACACACTGAGGGGCACTTTGGGGCCTTATTAAGCGTGCGTTCCCCGCACGAGCTTAGGACACTATATACTTCCTGCCTGGGATCGGTCACACGGTTTTGTTAGCGATAGTCTGATGAGTCAGCGATAAGATTTATTAGATGGGGGGCACAACGTAAAAACGTTTGGGAACCGCTGCTGTAGAGTATCATCTGAGACAAAATGAAAAGACTATTGGTAAAGGCGCAGCCTGCGCTCATCGTCATTTCATATTTTTGTGCATTCTCTGTGTGTACTTGAGTTTTAAATGAAGCCTTCCCGAGAGCCTATTGCAGTCTAAGGCCGCGCGTGTAGTGACCGCGACGCATGACGTCACCTATCGCCGCTGCTGAAAGTTTTATTTCGCTTGGCGGCGGTGTCGCGGCCGACCAGGGCATTGATTGGTTCAGGAATGTCACATGATGCGACAGCCCCTGAAAAATCAAATATTCCCGGCTTCCAAAAATCGCATCGCTTTGTCAACACGTTTGTTTTTGGGCGACGTCGCGTCGCAGGCACTAGAAGCGCGGCCTAATGGTTACCACGGCTGCACCAGCAGCTGGAGATGAATAAAAATCATGTTTTTTTTTTTTGTTTTAACACTGAAAAACATGAAAAACAAGAGCAGGATTCGGGGGGGGGGGGAGAGATACAAACATTGAGTAAAACTTGCGTAGTCTTTGGGGGGGCTTGTGCTTTAAACCCAGCGACTCCGGTAATGAGACGCTTCTCTGAGCTGTGACTGAGACCATCATACAACCACCTTCTGTTTTCTTGTCCCATCCCAAAGGGACATCCTGAGATAATATCCCTGGCGTTACTTGGGCTGACATGGGCTGACATTTGTTACAAATTAGGGGGTCCGCGGAACTCAACCACCACATGTTCAGCTCTGGGAATCCCCCAGTTCCCAAGATACTAACACAGGAAGCTGCTGGGTTTAAATCGCCCTCCAGGGTAAAACAAAATGGTGGCACATCTTGGGCCAGTAGGAAGCCACAACATCATCCGAGCTGAACATAGCTCGGTTCAGCTCTGAAGTTCCTTCTGGGGTTGGTTAGATTGCTGTTTAATGTGTTGCAAGCAAGGGCACCTCTGTAAGGTTTGCAGAACCATAGTAAAGTACTGGTTGCAAGGCAAACCTTGATTCAATGGCCTACCCATGCTGGGTTACAGGCTCATCTGAATCTTGTCGTTTCTACTTGTGTGTAGTGCTCGGAGCTGGAGGTTGGACACTTTTACACCAGGGGTGGGCAACTCCAGTCTTCAAGGGCCACCAACAGGTCAGGGTTTCAGGATTTCCCTGCTTCAGCGCAGGTGGTGCAGTCCTAATGGTTGAGCCACCTCCGCTGAAGCAGGGCTATCCTAAATGCCTGACCTGTTGGTGGCCTTTGAGGACTGTAGTCGCCCACCCCTACTTCACACACACTTCATGAGATAGAAGCGTGGCCGGGAGGTTAAAATGGAACCCTCCCCCCAAACCCCACTGCAGTCTAAAGGTTAACAGGGTAACCTCAGACGCTAGAGATTTACAATCCTTATTTTAACACACAAAATAGCTTTTTAGTAAAAAATTAATCCGAGCAGGAGCTGCTCAGGGGGCAAAATACTAACATTATAGGAGTTAAACTTTTATACAAGCTCCTGAAGGGGGAGGGGGGGGTGGCTACTTTAGGTAAAACATTCATCTCACATAACTTGGAAAGGGTTCTGGCTTTACGCTTCCCCCACAATCTGCAGTTGGTCTTTAATCTGAACCATGTGCCTGCAGGATCTCTCTGTGCATGTCACAGGGAATCCCGTTTGTGTCGGTGGAAACGCACACGCTGGAGCAGTAATGCCATATTTGGTATTATATATTTCTTCTTTTGATAGCTTGCTGGTAGAGTTCCTTTTGCACAGGCCCGCGCTGGTTTTTCCCCCCCCTCACGCTTGCAAACCGTTCGATGGGCAGACGAGGTGGTCCGCGAGGGTCTTACTGGGAAACTCTGTAGGTTTCTGCTGCGTCTCCGATACAAAGTGGGGCTGCAAACTTTGCAGTTGGCTGGAACCTTGGCGTAGAAATTCACCTCAGGGGTTACGAGTCTGGGGCCCAAAGGCTGAGATGTTTAGTCTCTTCTGTACTTGCGGTATCACAAATATTATGTTGACGGACGTAATGAGCGATTCAGAGGTTTGGCGAAATGCCAAGAGTTAATTTGCAATATATAAGGTTGTGGGTTCAGTTTCTGCCTCTTACACTTTGGGGGGGGGGGAGGGGGGGGTCATTTTGCGTTGTTTCATTGCAGTGGTAACTTTTGCAGTGAATGAACCTAATTCACGTCCCTGTGTCGGCTTATTGCATTCCAGCCACCAGTAATGACCCTTTACGCCCCACGGGGCTGGGACGTGTGAACATCTCTCTCTCCTGTGATTCAATATTGTTTTAATCCAATGTACACTTGAAAAAACCTGAGTCGGGGAAAGCTCTGCACAGTATCCTTTCATCTATGAAGGACTACAATATTGTCCCGCTGAATCCATAACACACGCTCAGAAACTAGGTAACCATCGGCTAATCTGATCCCTCGGGGTTATATCGGTGACCTAAACATTTGCTGGTGTAATGGTTTAAGTTGCTGAATGTGGAAGTAGCAGCCGTACTGTTTGGTTAACCTCTGTTATTTATCTTGAGTGCTTCTTTCAAAGCGTGGTGGCTGGCTGAGCAGACGGCTACAGGAGTAGAGTTGTATTTCAATGATTTATGAACGGCACCGTGCAGCCACCTGGCAGGAATACGGTGGTATGTGGTTTTGGTGATGGGGCTGTTGCTGATAACCTGGTCTCTACTTCCACTTCCTGTTCTCTACTTCCACTTCCTGTTCTCTACTTCCACTTCCTGTTCTCCCCGGAAGGAGTGGGCCTTGCTGAAAGGTTCTCGTTCTTCTCCCCCCACGGCTGCTTTTGGTTACAGTTCTATTTAGATCAGGAACTGGGCAACTCCAGTCCTTAAGGGCCACCAACAGGTCAGGTTTTCACGATATCCCTGCTTCAGCACAGGTGGCTCAGTTTTTGACCTGATCTGTTGGTGACCCTTGAGAACTGGAGTTGTTCACCCCCGTTTTAGACTTTTCCCGCTTCACTGTTTTTTTTTATTTTTACATCTTAAAAAGTCCAAATCCGTAAATTCCGGGTTGTTGAAACCCGCTGATCTGCGGAGACTTTCCCTTCAGCCGACACGAGGTTTTCACAGACGCACAATGAGAGACGCTTGCAAGCACCCGTTGCAGTGCAACCCACCTGGCATGGAAGGGGCTCATTAAAAGCAGGCACCAGAGTCCATGTGGACCCCCATATCTGTGGACTCGCCATCCTCCCATTGGCAGGCACCTGTATTAAAAACCACAGAGGATTAACCCTTTTCCCGCCATTCTGCACAGCCTGATGGACCCCCCCCAAAGAACTGCTCCCCTCTGCACAAGACCAGAGTGCTAAGGGTTAACATGTGCTTGATCTTCGCTGAATCGGCAACCCCACCCACTGGAATGTTAATGAGCCACGGAGACACAAAGGAAAGATCTTTTTGTTCACTCCAGCATACATCTGCGTTGCCCCAAAGGCGCACAGCCTTTGGCGCAGCCGAAGGGCAGCCAAAGGGCGTGAGCCGTTCGCTGCCGTTTGCTGATGTTAGTTGATGTTAAAGCTGCTCTATTTCTATCAGAAACTCACAAGCCCTTTATCCCCTGTACCCAATTTTCCTACTTTATCTGTCCATGAAATGTCTGTGAAGTGACTGTATAACCCTGTTCTTTTATTGTAACCATGTATTTTTTATAACTCTGCCCAGGACATACTTGAAAACGAGAGGTATCTCTCAAAGTATTACTTCCTGGTAAAACATTTTTATAAAAAAAAAAAAATTCTCTTGCAGAAAAGTGGTTATCGCCAAATTAACCTTTAACTGCTCATCACACAAGCTGGCACTGATTGGGGGGCGAGTCCCGCTGGTATTTAACCATAGGGGTTTCATAGTGTCACTGATAGAAAAAAAATATTGCACTTTTCCATCAAAATGGCATTTTCAGCCCCGAACCCCCAAATCTCACTGATTTCTTGGAGGTTGAAATCGATGGACTCTTCCCATTCCGTATTCATGAAGCACCAGTTACCCTCTTCCACCCCCACCTCCTCTCCTTCCCCCCCACCTCCTCTCCTTCCCCCCCACCTCCTCTCCTTCCCCCCCACCTCCTCTCCTTCCCCCCCACCTCCTCTCCTTCCCCCCCACCTCCTCTCCTTTCCCCCCACCTCCTCTCCTTTCCTCCACCCCCACCTCCTCTCATTTCCTCCACCCCCACCTCCTCTCATTTCCTCCACCCCCACCTCCTCTCATTTCCTCCACCCCCACCTCCTCTCATTTCCTCCACCCCCACCTCCTCTCATTTCCTCCACCCCCACCTCCTCTCCTTTCCTCCACCCCCACCTCCTCTCCTTTCCTCCACCCCCACCTCCTCTCCTTTCCTCCACCCCCACCTCCTCTCATTTCCTCCACCCCCCACCTCCTCTCATTTCCTCCACCCCCACCTCCTCTCATTTCCTCCACCCCCACCTCCTCTCATTTCCTCCACCCCCACCTCCTCTCATTTCCTCCACCCCCACCTCCTCTCCTTTCCTCCACCCCCACCTCCTCTCCTTTCCTCCACCCCACCTCCTCTCCTTTCCTCCACCCCACCTCCTCTCCTTTCCTCCACCCCACCTCCTCTCCTTTCCTCCACCCCACCTCCTCTCCTTTCCTCCACCCCACCTCCTCTCCTTTCCTCCACCCCCACCTCCTCTCCTTTCCTCCACCCCACCTCCTCTCCTTTCCTCCACCTCCTCTCATTTCCTCCACCCCCACCTCCTCTCATTTCCTCCACCCCCCACCTCCTCTCCTTTCCTCCACCCCCCACCTCCTCTCCTTTCCTCCACCCCCCACCTCTCCTTTCCCCCTTCCCCCCCACATATTCTCCTTCCCCCACCACCTCCTCTCCTTCCACCCTTCCCCCCACCACCTCCTCTCCTTCCCCCCCACAACCTCCTCTCCTTCCCCCTCTTTCCCCCCACCACCTCCTCTCCTTCCCCCCCTTTCCCCTACCACCTCCTCTCCTCCCCCCCACCTCCTCTTCCCTCCCCCCCTCTTTCCCCCCCACCACCACCTCTCCTTCCCGCCCCCACCTCCTCCCCCCCCCCCCCCCACCCCTCTCCCTCCCTGGGGCCTCACATCCTAACAGCTCACGTCATGACCGTCCTGTGACAGGGTGACGCTGTGGAATAGGTGACTTCACGAGGGCGTGTCCCCACGCTGCCCTAACAGGATGAGAACGCTTGTGTTCCCTTGTTGTTGTTGGAGTCTCCTGGCTTCAGCCTCTCGCAGAGACGGAGTTGGCGTCTGTGTGTACAAATATTGAATGTTTATTTGGCTTGTCATATTCGTGTATATTTATTTCGGGTTAGGCTAAAGATGAGCGCGATGGGAAAGTGTTGTCAAAACAAGTGGTCCATCAAGACCAATATCCTGCCCATAAGGGGCAATTATCTGCATTTAAAGACCCGATATTATTCATTTATAACGTGATATATACAATACCTTAACTCAGGGGTGCTCCGTTCCAATCCTCAAGCCTCCCCCTCCCCCCCCCCCCCCCACCCAACAGGTCAGGTTTTAAGGATATCCATCCCTGCTTCAGCACTGGTTGCTCAATCAAAGGCTCAGTCTTTGTGCTGAAGCTGGGATATCCTGAAAACCTGACCTGTTGGGGGGGATTTTGAGGACTGGAGTTGAGCACCCCTACCTTAACTTACATCTGCGTTTCAGTGAGAATAATTGCCCTTAGCTGCCTAAGTAAGAGGAGAGAGCCCAAGCACCACATCAAGGCCAATGGCAGGTTGTCCGTTGAGGGGCAGGGGTAGGTGATATTGCTCCCTGCAGGGGGGCTGCAATGTGTTCCTTTGTGGCAGGGGTCACCTTGGCAGTAAATCTCATTCTGTGATTATTAGTGGCCAACCCTCTTTATTCAAGCACAAGGAAGATATGCATAGAAATTGGCGAACAGAGTGAGTGTGTCGGACCTCCACATTATTAGTAACAGGAAAGTTTAAGAGCCCCGGGGTAAGTATACTTAACACAAAACAGCTACAGTTTGGCAACTGCCATACAAACCACCTCTTCTCCCCACTCTCATTCCCAAACCAACTCCCTTTGTAGACATGACCTTGGGGCCTTTGAGCCATTTTCTGTATCTTCTCAATCACCTCCCAAGAAAAAGCTACAGAGCACCCAAGCTTGGAAGTTAACACCAAAAATCCTGGTCCCACCCTGCCAGTGAGCTCTTCACCAGATACTAGACCTCACTGAACAGCCCTGGGCCCGCACACCAGCCCCGGCAATACATAAAGACCATGAGAGTACCAGTACCCACCACCCTGTAGCCATGGCTTCCCTTCACGCGTAGACCCACCCCCTGGTCAAACCTTCATTAGATCTCTGGCTGACAGAGTATCGTCACCAAAACATTATCCAAAACTGTCCTGAAAGACCAAGCTGAACCGAACTCCACCAACTGACCTCACATCATCACCTCTAAAACTATAACAGGATGATAAAGTGGGTAGGGCCGGGTCGGTTCTTCCGGAGAGCCGGAAATGAGAAGGTCCCACCCATAGCCATTGGCTTGCCCACTCCCCACCACCTCTTGCAAACCCACGTAGTCGGTCTAGCTTATATACACTTGTTTTTCCTTTTTTCGTTCTCGCATACTGTTTGTTTGTGGCATACGGTAAGGGGGTTGAGGCCCAGGGGCGGCAAAGCTTCTCTTACTGGAAACAGTCTTTTGTAGGTTTTAACGTCTGCGCCGAGATATTCTGGGCCTTCTGAGATACTGTCTTCCTTTTGGATCTCGTTAGAGGGAACTCTAGGTTAAAGGGGGAAGTTAGAAGCCGCAGGGAGCCACTTTGATAGCCTTGTTATAAAGCCGTTTTTGGACACAGTGGCCCAAAAAAAATTAATAAAATGATCTCGGTGTTTCTACAAAATCCTAAATATTGGCAATGAAGAATGTGGATAGGATGAGGGAGGGGGGGTGTAGGGGGAAAAAAGACCGCTTTTAAAAAATGGCAGCTTTAATGAATTGTGACTTGTAAACCTCGCAGGTTTCCCTGTCACTTAAGGGGGTTATTCATTCTCCTCTCACGACTCAGGGGTGGCCAACTGCAGTCCGGATTTAAGGATATCCCTGCTTCAGCACAGGTGGCTCAATCGTTCCCAGCTTGAGCACAGGTGGCTCAAACTTCGATTGAGCCACCTGTGCTGAAGCAGGGATATCTTTCAAACCTGACCTGTTGGTGGCTCTTGAGGACTGCAGTTGTCCCACCCTAGCGCTTTCTCTTCCGTGCACGATGTGAAATATTCAGTCGGGGAAGAAGTTGTCACACGCCGTTTATTGAACGGTCTGTCCTGGGCAGAGACCCGGCAGCTATATTTAGCAGGTCCCCGTGGGGTTGCTAGCGATGATCCGTGGCTCGGAGCCTGAATCACAAGCTCATTACTAGGCGGATGTACAGGGGTGTGCCTCCTAGCGCCAGCTCCTCCAAACACAAACATTACAACCAGCCTATTGCATTCCCCCGCTCCCTGCCAGGAGGTGCCCTCGCCCTCGTGCACAGTCACAGTAGCAGTACGTCTTCATTATAATCAATGTTATTGTGCTTTATTTTTCAAAGTAATTGGCTTCTGCAGCTTCAGTTACCCTTGGAGCAGAAATCCCCTTTACCCAGCATAAAAAAAACACGTTTCCATATCGTGTTACCATCGTGAAGTCCTCTGGATGCTGTAATTAGCAACCTCTACCCCCTTTTTTGATGCGTTCTGGAGATATTACTTGCATCGTTTGCCCTCACTCTCCCTTTCCCTCCCCTCCTCTCCCTTCCCCCCCCTTCCTCTCCCTTTTCCCCCCACCTTCCCCCCATGGAAGATAAACTGGCTGTCGCCACCGTTCTTCGCACACGTTGGAACCGAGGTTGCCATGGCAACAGCGGATGCCTGGGAAACTAACGGGCCAAAAAAACGTAAAGAAAAACAAGAACCGGATTATAATTAAACAGTTTTTTTTGTCTTTGGGGTGGAATCGCTCCTTTTTACGGTGACATTTTCACTTAATTGCTGACTAAAGTTAGGTTCCGTTTTGAATTCGATCCTTACCTGATAAATACCGTTCTTTCCCTTTATCTGTTTGCTAGTGGTGTAGGTGTAAAGGGGTAAAAAAAAGCCACTAACAATTGTCCTTTCTGTACCACAGTTCCCAGAGGGCCTTGGCATAAAAGATGTTGGGTAAAGATGATTAAAACCATCCAAAGTATTTGGGTATTATGGAGGCGTTAAAATAAAAATACAGATTCTGCATACCTGCATTCATCAGATTAAATACCTCTATTTGATCATCACACGTCGCTGCCATTGGTTCGTTATGCCCTTGGACGGTTCTTCCTCTCCATTATGATGCATTAGTATTATTATTTTTACGTCACCTAGAATGGGACCCCTAATATCTTTGTACCAGGCACCCCTTCTCTTGTCACTGTTCTGGATATATTTCACCCATATGTTGGAGTAGGGGAGTGTTAACTTTTCCTGCTGTGCCCCCCTGTCTGCTACGCAGGTCGCGTCCCCCCCACCCTACCTGGAAGCTCCGGGGGTCACATGACATCAGGTCACGTGACCAGCAGCGTCGTTTGGTGGAAGACTCCATCTTCAGTGGATCTAAGGCTGAGGTGGGCAACTCCAGTCCTCAAGGGCCACCAACAGGTCAGGTGTTCAGGTTATCCCTGCTTCAGCACAGGTGGCTCAATCGAAGATTGAGCCAAATGTGCTAAGACCTGACCAGTTGAGGGGTCTTAAGGACTGAAGTTGAAAACCCCTGGGTTAAGGAAAGGACCAGGATACACTTGCGTTTTATACAACGATTTTCAGCTCCTGAGTTTGACCAATGGGTTCGTGATCCTTAAAACACGGAACTTCTCAAGCTGTGAACTTCCTGGGGGGGGGGGGATTCTGGTCAAGAAAACCGGTGCGATGTTCAGAAAGGACATAAAAAGGGAAATGAGATGACGCGTTTCACATCCTTTTTCTTTCTTTCTAATATTGCAAGAAAAAGCAGCGTTGCCTAAAATAGGAGATTGGGGTTACAAGCGGGCAACGGCGCGTGGCCCAGAGATGGGATAGAGGGTTTTTGAAATGCTGCCCGGGTCTCCTTGACCTATTTTCACGAACGTCCTGTTGGAGACGCGTTTGGAGGTGGCGGGGTAAAGGCTGCTAAATGTTTGCCATGTTTGTGATGGTGCGAGGTCACCTGTATACAGAGAGGTGTCTGTACGTGTGACTTCCTGTGCCTGGCTCGTCCCCTGGGCAGCTGGCAGCAGTTTAGTTAGTACAGTGGTGGGCAGCTCCAGTCCTCAAGGGTCACCAACAGGGCAGGTTTTCAGGATATCCCTACAGCACAGGCGGTGCAGTCTATATCCCTGCTTCAGCACGGGTGGCTCAGTTGAAGATTCGACCACCTGTGCTGATGCAGGGATATCACTGAGCCACCTGTGTTGAAGCAGGGGAATCCTGAAGACCTGCCCTGTTGGTGGACCTTGAAGACTGGAGTTGCCAACCCCTTGGTTAGTGCAGAGGTGTGCCCTTGGGGGATGGGAAGGGTGCAAGATTTTCAGGGGGGGGCGGGTTGCTGCGCTTACAGAGGCCCCACACTCTAACCCAAAGCATTTAAATTAAATGCTGGGGGACCGTGCGGGGGCCTCTGTAAGTTCCCTTACCTTGTCTCCGACGGCTTGGCAACGTGATGTCACAAGACCCCGCGGCGTTAACGCCAGAGACTAGGTAAGGGGGGGAGGGAGCAGGCAGGGGGGCGCAGGGAAAAAAGTTGCACACCCCTGGGTTAGTGTATACACAGCATCGTTATTAGACACCCAGGGGCCAAACTGCTGCATTAAAAGCAAGTTTGTGTCATCGGGAGAACATTTAAAGCAACAAACCGTATTAGAATTGGTGATTCGGAGGGAAAGGACTTAAAGACCCGGGGTGTTTATTCAACGCTACCAAGGCCGAAAAGATAACAGCCTTGTACAGAACGGATTGGGTGATTAATACTGTGGGCTTGTTTGTTTTATTTCTCTATCTCAGGGTGAATCAAGGCCCAAAGAGAACGTACTGTATTGTCAATGACTAATAGCTGTTGGTCCGGGAGGAGTTGGCCCATCGGAGGGTATGCCAGGTGTCCAGTATTGAACCAGACAGTCCTGTATTTGGACACTGTCCAGTTAAACATTAGAGGTAATACTGGACGTGTGTATACCGGTATTACCTCTCTGGACATAGTGACCTGACCGGCTTGGGGGGCCGTGGGATTTCCCCGAGCAGGGAGAGAGCAGGGCTGTTGCTAGGGGGCTGGACAGCTTCCTCTATCCTGATTGGCTGCATTACCCAGGAGCAGCCAACCAAGAGGAGGTGTCAGGAGCATGGAGGTGGGGCCAAAGAGAGGAGGAAACAGCATGGAGAGGTCTGTCTGTCTGTCGCGTTGCACCTTTCACTATTGTGTCCAGTATTCTTGGAGAAGCCACCTGGCAACCCTAGTTGGGAGACCTTTTCAAGAACCAGAATGAGTTCTGCATTATACATGTAGATGTCCACAAACGAATGAGATCTTTCTCCTCCAACTTTGTCGCTGTAGGATGTCCTGAAGAGTGGACTTTCCTTTTGATAAACAAAAAATGATCCCAATCTCCAGTGAACCTAAAAAAACAAGGTAATAGAAACACAGAGCTGTTAAATATCACTGTTGGGCTTCTGGTGAGATGGCTCTTAATGGCTCAACATGTATGTATGTATATCTTTATATAGCGTCAATAGTGTACTTGGCGCTTCACACAGACAATACAGTACAGGGAATTATAATAATACAATAAGCGCAGCAAAGTCCAACAATAGAAATGGAAATCCCTGCCCCAGAGAGCTTATAATCTAAGTGTACAGAAGTGTAGATACCTCCCAGATCTCCCCTTCATGTATACTCCAGAGAGAGGCCTAGGAGATGTGGAAAGCAGTGTACGTAATATGTAATCTATAGAAGCCGTGTGCTGTACATGCTGTTACATTTATGAAAATACTTTAGATTATAATGCCTGCTCAGCAAATGGAAATCCCACTTGTGAGCACATTCACGTGTCTCTGACAGGTCTGCAACCCTGCCTTTCCCCATTATCCCTCTTCATACAGTGCCTGCCCTGCCGCCAGGGATTCTGGGTAATGCCATGCAAATGCAACATCACACATTTCTGGAAGGCTCATCTGGGGCAGAATTACACGAACCCGCAACATACATTGGAGATTAGATCAGGGAGCTGCTTTAAACAAAATGTAACCTGTGAAAACTTCATATAAAGGGAAACATTAACTTTTTTAATGAGCCTTGTATGCGGTTCTCATTCACCGGTTTGTGCTTTCCTTCCAGACCTGTTCAAACCAGGAATTCATTACTTTTTTGTTTGTTTCAATCTTTTTTTCTTGTATTTTTTTTGAGACATACACATCTTTACATTGCAAAGGGAACATCGCACTAGCGACGGTACACATTATACAAAATATTTTCAGACAGTATTAAGATCCACAGTTAGGGTATATAATTAATATTTGATTTATATAGTTGAAGATCCATTGGGCGTTTCCATGTCGTTCCCTTTGTTTCAGGGAGCTGCTGATCCGTAGTCTCCTGTGCGAATGCAAAGTGGATAGAGAAGATAAGATAGAAGAAGGTGGATGGGGGGGGACTTAGTCGAGTGATTGGCTCTGGGACTTGCTCTCCCCTTGCCTTCCTATCTTTGGAGCCAAGGCTCCCGTGTTCAGTAGAACGGATCCGTGGTTTGGTTTAGTTGGACAGTCGGCCTCTCCATATACATAACTTTGTTTATTCTTTTGTGCACTGTTCCTCTTGAAGGGGCGTTAATTTTTTCCCAAGCCGCAGCTAAGGAACATCTCGTCTCAGGATGAAAGAGATCAGATTCTTCATGGGGGACGGGATATTTTCCACTGGTTTGGCCAGCACAAGGGTCAGCGGGTCCAGGGGGGGATCCTCAGTTCCGTAATTTCTAGGACCACACTCTGGATCATCACCCTAAAGTTCTGCACCACTGTGCATGTCCACCATATATGAGCCATATCTCCCCTGAGACCACATCCTCGCCAACATAGATCGGGCGTCCCAGGGAAGGTCTGGACCAGCCTACTAGGAGTTGGGTACCACCGAAATAGAATCTTGTAAATGTTTTCCTTTGTTATTGTGCAAATTGAAGTTTTGGCTGCCGATTCCCAGATATCCTCCCACTCGTCCCATTCTATTTCTACATTCAGGTCTTTGGCCCATTTTAGCATGTAAGAATGGTTTGGTGTATTCGCATATAACCGATATCAATCCTCTCTGGAATTTGTTACTTTTATTTAAACCAGGGGTCTCAAACTCCACACTCAAGGGCCACCAACAAGCATCTTTTATATTCTTTTATGTATATCCTTGCTTCATTACAGGTGGCTCAGTCTTCGACTGAGCCATTGATTGAGCCACCTGTGCTGAAGCAGGGATATCCATAAAAGCTGGCCTGTTGGTGGCCCTTGAGGACGGCGTTTGAGATCTTTGATTTAAACGGTCCAACAGATGCACCAAATGAACACTTGTGCAGTACTGATAAGGCGATTGCGATGCTGCAATATGTAACTTAATGACGCTGTGATCCTTCAGGCTCCGTCATCTTGTGTTGGTTTTCTCCAGTTAGGGACGCGAGCACAAGCTATGCCTAAGGAGCTGGGGATTCTGTGGGGCGATAGCAGGACAATGTGACTGGTATATGTTCCTGTTCATTTGTGAATCAATAAATGCTGGTGCTTGTGGAGGAGGATGCAATGCACCATTGGGGCTGCAGAGCTTGTTAGCCATCCTACAATGTTGACACCTGAATATTAAACCTTTGACCTCCCCAATTGTACCTTTATGTCCCGGGGAGGAGGTAGATTTGAAGGATTTAATTCTTCCTTCTCTGGCTTCTTACCAAGACGGTGGCGCTGTGCCCCAACACCTGCTCACCGGGTCAGCTGCTTCCAGGATCGAGTAACTGCCAAGCATCCTCGTTCATCAATGATTAACTCGTTAATTGCTGGGGGATCCAAATCTCCGGCGTTCTCTCTAGTGATGACCAGTAATGCCGTGTGGGAAAAGATGCTTGAGAACTCGGATAATCGGTGCAGTGGCCGGGGCATTTGCACTGGTGAGAAGTATAAAGTCTTGCCGGTTCTAGGCATTTGGTGCGAAAGACTGAACGTGGGTATTATGCTGTAGCTTTGCGGACTGATATCGGAGAGCCTAATAACGGTTATTCCAGAATAGAGAGGGGCGAACCCGTCCAAATCTGTTTCCCGGATTTCTTTTCTTCACATTTTCAACCCAAAATCCGTTTCGCGGTGTACAATCCGCAGACTGATTTTGGTCGTTTTTGAATCCACATGAATTCATCAAAACCGCCATTGGATACAACCCGTGGACGGGTTTCTAGGGATCCAATCTGCGGATTCTAAACAATCCGCCAACAGATTGCAGAATCTGCGGATTGGATTCTACAAATCCGTCCGCGGGTTGCCGAATCTGCGGAGTGTATTGGTAATAATAATCAAATCCGCGGACCAAAAGAACCGGCCGATCAGTTGTGGATCCAAATCCGGCCCAAAAAATGTGGCCATCTCCGCTGAGAATTCCTAATAAATTATGCGTTTGGGCGCAAGTCCCTATTCTGGCTGACTCAGCGCGCTTCTACACACACCGCCGACATGTCTCGGACAGGCGCCCCCCCAATCTGCCTTATTGCGTTCATGATCGTAACCCTTTGCCCGGCGCGGCATAAATCGTCATATTGTGTGGTGCGCGCCGCAGGAGGACGCGATCTTCCCTAGAATATGCCATGCCTACCACCCGTGGATTTCCAGATAAACGTCACCTAAAGGGTTAAAGCTGCATTTCAAACAATATCCTTCGTGTTTTTTTTTTTTTAATTAATCAGTTCTGTACTATGAGAAAATATTTGTAGCATTTATATAAAAAAAAAAATCTGACATTTTTAGTGTATTATAATGTAACAAGTATTTTTGTTTCTGTAGCAACCTTTTACAAAGTCACATCCCCTTCCTCTTCTGAAACAGGCTCTGGCACATCCCTTTTTGAGTCCTGCCGTCTCTCTAGCAGGGCACCAATTGGATCTAGTGACTGCCTGGTCACATGATCTTCCCCACAGAACTTTGCATCTTTGGTCCTCCTCTGCTGCACTGGCAGCCATTTACTGAACCCCCGAGCCGAATCTTCGCAGATCGATCGGCAACTTAGCTAATCACTTGTCGGTGTGTAGATTGTATTAATGCTGATATTGAATGGGATTTTTTAAAACTGCAGCTTCAACTGCTGGTTTAAAGGGATCCACCTTTCACGTGGATTCGAAGCAGAAAGGTGTGTGTGTGTGTGTGTGTGTGTGTGTGTTATATATCACACCCGGATCTGGCGTCCACTGTCATTCAAGTCTATGCCCGTTAACGCCGAGTTTGGGTATGATACCCCGCGTCGAAGTTCGGTGAATCCCGGCGTGGGACTGCTCATATGCATGTCGTTACCCAGAGGTCTTGGCTGCAGTGGAAACACGGTATGCTGTTGAGTAAAGCAGGTTTGGGGACATGTCTGTTACATCAGGGGTTCTCCAGTCCTCTTCTCCCCCTCCCCCTCCCCAGGTTTTAAGGATATCCCTGCTTCAGCACAGGTGGCTCAGTCAAAGACTGAGCCTGATTGAGGCACCTGGGATATCCTTAACCTGACCTGTTGGGGGGGGGGGGTTCTTGAGGACTGGAGGTCAGACCCCTGTGTTACATGATAAAGGATTCTTATTAGCACATTCACATTCCTGTCTTGTTTTCATTACTAATTTGCTCACCCATGACTTGTTTGTGCATCTATTTAGTCTGCAGCTGGAATGCCTGCTGCACCCTTCCTGAGCTAGAAAGCACGTGTGTAACAGTAAGCAGCGGCCTGCTTTTGCTGCTCAGCGGCACTGTCCTCTGTCAGTAAAGGGGCCCGAAAAATATCCCATATGCGCCTTCTCCAGAATCCGAAACGGCTGGATAATGTCCTCACAAAGTGCGTTCGGGAGGCGGACAGAATGAGCTTGTGCAAAACAAACATATATTAAAGTTAATAAGTAAAAAAAGCAAAATGTACTAAATCCGTGTTGGCGAGATTGACATCGTTTGGTTACAGTTGCTATGGTCGCAGTCATGCTGTGTCATGTGGCGTAGTTTACCTAATATAGTTTACTCCACCCGAAGTGTCAATAATATATATCTTTAGCCGAAGCGTTTAGTGACTGGGGGTGATGTCACAGGGTGGCGTGGCTTTCTGGGGTGGGGAACCAAGCCAAACCTGGATATGTATGTACTTTTATTTATATAGCGTGTAAGGGATACTTCGGTAGTTGGGTTACCCTCTAGAAGTCGACATGATGTTAATTCCACACGGCTTTTACGTTTACCTGAACTTGCAAAGACCGGGCATAATATTTACCCCCCGGACACAAAATGGAAGCTGTGGCTTCCTATTGGCGACCCGGCAGCCATGTTTGTAGTTTTTTTTTTTGTGCGTCTCAAGAACTGAGGGATCGCCGAACGTGGGCGGCGCCGTGGCTAAGCTCTGGGGGTGTAACTGCTGGTTTAGGTGTGTAATGTCCACTGTGTCCATAGATTGGGATCAGGGTGACTGTGTTTTTTAACCCCTTTGGTGCCAGTGTTCTGCAGCTCATTGCAAAACCAGTAGATGTAAAATATGATGCATCACATTGCTATGCAGGCAGTACCCAGCAGATCTCCGCTGCAAAACAGAGCCAAAAATGCGTTGTCGTTATTTTACATCCCCCATATTCTTTGCCCTTCAGGTTTGTCTACTCTCATTTCTCCGGTCATGTTGGCTTTAAAATCCGACCTTTGCACTGCGGCTAATCGACTGTTTCACCCTGACTGGCAATACCTTATTTATAGGCCCTAAAAGCTTCCTGAGATATTGTTGGATGCGCCCAGGCCCGGGGCTGACCTTGCGCCTCGCAGCAGAACGGTTGGAATAGAAATCTGAATTTTTAATAAGCTGGGAATCGATGTGCGAGCGGAACTCTGCGGGTAGTAAAAGCACGAGAAACACTGGGGGGGGGGGGGGGGATCGCCGCCAACACGCAGTCACCAGCACAATGTGTCGCGTTTCGTTGCTGGACATAGCACATAGTGTTAAGTCTGTGAGGTGGGGATGTCTGTCACGGAGGTACTCCGCACCCTAAAATGCCACCGATCCATCAGAAGTGCAGAACCATGAGATGACCGGTAGAAATCACTGTTGAAGACGCAAGTCGCCAGCCTCTCTGGCAAGTGCAGCGCTCGGTCCTACTCTAGGTGAGCAGCCTGGCGATTTTATATATTCCCTTTGTGTTGTAGCCAAGTTGCAGTGCAAGCAAATAAGTGTGATGCTTTTTCTGTGGATCACCTTTAAGATGGCTGCCTTCATATTTTCCTTCTCTCTCCTAGGGCATGAGTTGCCAACTCCAGTCCTCAAGGGCAACCAACAGGTCAGGTTTTCAGGATATCCTTGCTTCAGCACAGGTTTGAGCCACCTGTGCTGAAGCAGGGATATCCTGAAAACCTGACCTGTTGGTGGCCTTCGAGGACAAATGTTGCCCACTCCTGTTGTAGAGCTTTAGTGGCCGTTGCATGTACAAATGAGCCCTCTCATTAAGCAATATGTGGGGTGATTAGTGCTCTGGGGCCCACTCTTCACATGGTTCATTGTGAAAGTAAGATATTGAAGGGGATTAGGAGGTTTACATAATGCCATGAATTTCATTGGAGGATATATACAGAACCTTATTTACTGGGCAGAAATTTCTCTCACACAGCCGTTAGCTGCGTACACTAATTTAGGCTGCCGTCGCTTGCCAAATAGATAAAGGGTGAGGGCGACAAACATTGGATACCATTTGTATTGCGCACGACCAAAAGAATGTAGAAACAGGTTTTATTGTAACACCGGAAACAAACAAGTAGCAGTCTTTCTGTAAGGGCGTTTGGATCTTTCCAGGAGAATGCTCTAATAAACAGATAAAAACTCAGCGGACCTGCCCCTGTCACCTTTGTTTGCTGGCGTGGTTTTGTGCCACATAATTTGGGGTGCACATTCCGGGTGCTGTCCAGTGACACTCGGTGCGGGTAGAGTTTTCGGAGATATTCTGAGAATGTGGTGGGACCGATTAGGACTGTCGCAGAAACTTACCCAGACCTCGGGGCAAATTCTCCGGTGCACTCCCAGCCAAGGTCAGGCCTGGTGTGAGCGGGCACTCTATCTCACTCGGGGCTCCGTACTGCTGAGGTTAAGTGCACAAAGACATGGCACATTCCTTTTAACCCCTTTGTAGCCATGTCGGTCCTGCGATCAGTTGTTGTATTTTCTGTGATATTTACTTTTCACGCCCATACCCCGCATTAACGTACGCAATGGGTACAGAGCATGTATGCAAGGCGAAAATGTACTTAAGTGAAAAAAGTTAGTGCTTCACTTTATCGATGCATGTACTGTACTGCAATCGTCCTATACGGGCATAACTGATGTAAATAACGTATTTGTAACAGGCTCTATAGTCTCCCCGCTTGTGCACAGCTTCGGTACAGGTAGGGAGCCGGTATTGCTGTTCAGGACGTGCTGACAGGCGCATGCGTGGCTGGCGTTTGCCTATTGGGCGATATGTCCTTACTCGCGAGTGTCCTTAAACCGGGGTATGCCTGTATGTTGCTAATAGGTGCCCTTGTCTCCTCACTGCTCCCCAAAGATCTGCCAGGTATTGCGGTTCCAGCCTCCCCGCCACGGTACTCCCAACATATTTTCTGATTTCATCCTCCCATCGCACTTTTGGTCGTCATCTTGGTCTTTTCACCTCTTGGGATCCAGTTGCGTCCCATCCTTGTCCAAAGATGGTCATTTCGTTTTGTGATATCCGCCCCGCCGCCATTTTAATTTCTTCTCCCGTGTGATGATGTCACAGACTTTGGTTTCAAACCCATTCATTTTTTTTCCCTGTCTCTTTGGGTAATACCCAGCATGCATCTCTCGAAACGTCTTTGCGTTGTCTTAAGCTTCTGAATTAAATTTGCATTTAGGGTCCAAGTTTGACACACACAAACCACACACACACACCACACACCCACCCCCACCCCCACACACACACCTACCCACACACACACCCACCCCCACCCCCACACACCCACCCCCACACACACACCATTCTTGTCTGTAGAAGTCCCTAAAGAAACCAAAACATTTTATTACAATATTTCTTCCCCTGTTAAGAATGATGCTTTTCTCTGTCAGTGCAGTTGACCTGCATTAGTAGGACGTGTAACCCCAAATTGGATACCTGCACCAAGGTTACAGCACCTTTTAAAACTATATATATTAATCATGAAAAACCTTAACCTGGATGCTCCAGCTGTGAGAGAGTACAGAACGCTAGCAGTTGTAAGGTTGGGGCTGTCGCTGTACGTGTGACGCGTGCGGTCCCTGGCCGTGTAAAATAGTCCTATCGTCTCTTGTTTGTGTCACCAGCGTGTGTGTGTGTGTGTGTGTGTGTGTGTGTGTGTGTGTGTGTGTGTGTGTGTGTGTGTGTGTGTGTGTGTGTGTGTGTGTGTGTGTGTGTGTGTGTGTGTGTGTGTGTGTTAAAAGAAGTTATGTATAATTTTTGACTCCTGAAAAACAATGCTGCTGTTATTAGGATTTGAATCCCTTCAGTCTTTTAAATTCATACAAAAACCTATAAAGCAGACTGTCCCCGTTCTCTCCCCCTCTCGCTGTATTTCGGGTTAGTACCACTGCTTTTTATTGGCCCTGCTTATTCCCTGTGCCCCTCTGTAGCCTTGGTTAGGAAGTCCCCCCTCTTACACCCAAGCTGCTGCTTCCTGAGCTGTCCCTGTCTTCTTTATAGCGGAAGCTCGGGGCGCTGATCCCGAACCTGGGATATATTACAGGTCTCCAGCAAGGGGGGGTGGGGGGGGGGGAATGCTTTGCTAGTGACTCACCCAGTGAGAGGGGGGGGGGGGAGGCTTTACATGCTCAGAACTGGGTTAAACTTTGCACAGAGCTGAAGGAACAGCATTAACCCTTCCAGCGCCGTGAGCGCGGGTTCATGCATGCAGAAAAGACCCCTCGGCTGCCAGAGCAAAGCATTGCCGGGCGCATATAGCTGCAGAAGGGTTGCACTAAATGAACAATAGTGTTGATGCTGCACCGTCCTGCAGGCGCCCCCCTCCGGCTCGCGGTTTCACGCGCTGTGGAAGTGCGCAGCGCGTCCCCCTCCGGCTCGCAGTTTCACGTGCTGTGGGAGTGTGTTTGTTTACTGTGTGAGTTCTCAGCCGTTGCCTGGACATGTTTGCCGGTGGTGCGCCCGCCGTGCCGTGAATTCCTTGCCCGTTGCCTGGGGACGAGGGGAAGGGAGCTGGGAAAACGCGCGGCGCGTGTGTCGGGCCGTGACGGCCCTCCCATGTTGCACCTGAGCGGGTCACCAAGCAGCTTGCCACCGGCCTTTAGTGAGAGCCGGGACACTGCTCATTCATTATATATATATATATATATATATATAACCGCCAAGCCCTCCCCAGCTGTACAGAAACCTAATATGTGATGTGTAAGAATCAGCCAGAGAGACCCCCCCCCCCCCACGCACACAACATGACTGTCTATTAACCCGTTCCCTGCCGGGGCAGGCAATGTTTGCGGTTCTGTGTTATGCACCGGTTTGTGATATAGCCCCCTGTGCCAGGTCTTGTAATCCTGTTATCAGAGCGTTGTGTATAAGGGCGACGCGCTCTATAAACAAGGATGCAGTACAATACAGAGGGTGTAATAACACACTGTATAGCAGGGCAGAGCATGGCTGGGGTGGTTGGTTACACAAGGTCAGGATGAGGCACATGGGGCCCGGAGTGGAAAAGGGACGTGAATATGTGCGGCTTACACACCAGGCAGAGTATCTGACAACAAGTTCTCCTATCAGCTGCATTGTATCTGTGTAGGTTGGAGGATGGAGAACACGCTTGTATGTGGAGGATGGAGAACACGCTTGTATGTGGAGGATGGAGAACACGCTTGTAGTATGTGGAGGATGGAGAACACGCTTGTATGTGGAGGATGGAGAACACGCTTGTAGTATGTGAGGATGGAGAACACACTTGTAGTATGTGGAGGATGGAGAACACGCTTGTAGTATGTGGAGGATGGAGAACACGCTTGTAGTATGTGGAGGATGGAGAACACGCTTGTAGTATGTGGAGGATGGAGAACACGCTTGTAGTATGTGGAGGATGGAGAACACTCTTGTAGTATGTGGAGGATTGGAGAACAAGCTTGTAGTATGTGGCGGATAGAGAACACGTCTGTAGTATGCGTAAGGAGGGAGGATGGAGAACACGTCTGTAGTATGTGTAAGGTGGGAGGATGGAGAACACGTCTGTAGTATGTGTAAGGTGGAGGATGGAGAACACGTCTGTAGTATGCGTAAGGCGGGGAGGATGGAGAACACGTTTGTAGTATGCGTAAGGTGGGAGGATGGAGAACACGTCTGTAGTATGCGTAAGGTGGAGGATGGAGAACACGTCTGTAGTATGTGTAAGGAGGGAGGAAGGAGAACACGTCTGTAGTATGCGTAAGGCGGAGGATGGAGAACACGTCTGTAGTATGCGTAAGGCGGAGGATGGAGAACACGTCTGTAGTATGTGTAAGGTGGGAGGATGGAGAACACGTCTGTAGTGTGCGTAAGGCGGAGGATGAGAACACGTCTGTAGAATGTGTAAGGTGGAGGATGGAGAACACGTCTGTAGTATGTGTAAGGTGGGAGGATGGAGAACACGTCTGTAGTATGCGTAAGGAGGAGGATGGAGAACATGTCTGTAGTATGCGTAAGGAGGGAGGATGGAGAACACGTCTGTAGAATGTGTAAGTTGGGAGGATGGAGAACACGTCTGTAGTATGCGTAAGGAGGGAGGATGGAGAACACGTCTGTAGAATGTGTAAGGTGCGAGGATGGAGAACACGTCTGTAGAATGTGTAAGGAGGGAGGATGGAGAACATGTCTGTAGTATGCGTAAGGTGGGAGGATGGAGAACACGTCTGTAGAATGTGTAAGGTGGGAGGATGGAGAACACGTCTGTAGTATGCGTAAGGTGGGAGGATGGAGAACACGTCTGTAGAATGTGTAAGGAGGGAGGATGGAGAACACGTCTGTAGTATGCGTAAGGAGGGAGGATGGAGAACACGTCTGTAGTATGCGTAAGGTGGGAGGATGGAGAACACGTCTGTAGTATGCGTAAGGAGGAGGATGGAGAACACGTCTGTAGAATGTGTAAGGTGGGAGGATGGAGAACACGTCTGTAGTATGTGTAAGGAGGGAGGATGGAGAACACGTCTGTTAGTATGCGTAAGGTGGAGGATGGAGAACACGTCTGTAGTATGCGTAAGGAGGGAGGATGGAGAACACGTCTGTAGTATGCGTAAGGTGGAGGATGGAGAACACGTCTGTAGTATGGCTAAGGAGGAGGATGGAGTACACGTCTGTAGTATGCGTAAGGTGGGAGGATGGAGAACACGTCTGTAGAATGTGTAAGGGTGGGAGGATGGAGAACACGTCTGTAGTATGCGTAAGGTGGGAGGATGGAGAACACGTCTGTAGAATGTGTAAGGTGGGAGGATGGAGAACACGTCTGTAGTATGCGTAAGTGGGAGGATGGAGAACACGTCTGTAGTATGCGTAAGGAGGGAGAGATTGGAGAACACGTCTGTAGTATGCGTAAGGTGGAGGATGGAGAACACGTCTGTAGTATGTGTAAGGTGGGAGGATGGAGAACACGTCTGTAGTATGCGTAAGTTGGGAGGATGGAGAACACGTCTGTAGTATGCGTAAGGTGGGAGGATGGAGGAACACGTCTGTATTATGCGTAACGGTGGGAGGATGGAGAACACGTCTGTAGTATGCGTAAGGTGGGGAGGATGGAGAACACGTCTGTAGTATGCGTAAGGTGGGAGGATGGAGAACACGTCTGTAGTATGCGTAAGGAGGGAGGATGGAGAACACGTCTGTAGTATGCGTAGGTTGGGAGGATGAGAGAACACGTCTGTAGTATGTGTAAGGTGGGAGGACTTGGAGAACCACGTCTGTAGTATGCGTAAGGTGGGAGGATGGAGAACACGTCTGTAGTATGCGTAACGTTGGGAGGATGGAGAACACGTCTGTAGTATGCGTAAGGTGGAGGATGGAGAACACGGTCTGTAGTATGCGTAAGGTGGGAGGATGGAGAACACGTCTGTAGTATGCGTTAAGGTGGGAGGATGGAGAACACGTCTGTAGTATGCGTAAGTTGGGAGGATGGAGAACACGTCTGTAGTATGCGTAAGGTGGGAGGATGGAGAACACGTCTGTATTATGCGTAAGGTGGAGGATGGAGAACACTTCTGTAGTATGCGTAAGGTGGAGGATGGAGAACACGTCTGTAGTATGCGTAAGGTGGAGGATGGAGAACACGTCTGTAGTATGCGTAAGGAGGGAGGATGGAGAACACGTCTGTAGTTTGCGTAAGGTGGAGGATGGAGAACACGTCCTGTAGTATGGTGTAAGGTGGGAGGATGGAGAACACGTCTGTAGAATGTGTAAGGTGGAGGATGAGAACACGGCTTGTTAGACAGTGTAAGGTGGAGGGATGGGAGAACACGTCTGTAGTATGCGTAAGGTGGGAGGATGGAGAACACGTCTGTAGCATGTGTAAGGAGGGAGGATGGAGAACACGTCTGTAGTATGCGTAAGGTGGAGGGGAGGATG
>NW_027455745.1:0-31520 GCF_040206685.1 Ascaphus truei
AAAAGGTGTACATTTTTAAAGGACACCAAAGATTTCAAAGAGGTTAAAGTGTTTCATTACAAATTTGCGCATAAAGCTAAAACTCAGAAGCCCCCATCTAACTATCAGAATTCCTCGACAGAGTGGGAAATTACTTATTGTGAGGGCGAGAGACAGGATCCAGGTGAAAGACATCAGCTACACACTTCCCCTCCCTGGTCCCATTTTTAGAACAGCAGAGACCCATACGAGGAAGAGGAAGACTAGAAGGGGGAAAGGTGTGGACCCTGAGAAGCAGAGACCCACCACCTCCAACAGGCAAAAAGAGGGTGAAGCAGCAACAGTATTGAAATCTCAAACAGATAACGGCAAATCGTTAATAGTGAATCTATCTGAATTTCCACTAAGTGAAGACCATATCAAGGTCCTCAATAAGGGGTTATCTTTCTCACCATCATCTAATATTGACATATTCAAGTGTGTTAAGGATATAAATCTTTTTGCCAGAAAGCTTAAACTCCACAAATTCTTTTGGATGCGTGAACTCAGAATTGCTGACTCACATGATATCCCCCCTCTAGACCCTCTTAATACAGATGTTCTTGACAACCTCTCCTCTATATTGGCAGAATCAGATAGAATTCCGGTGAAGGGCCCTTCACTAACTTAAGGCTGAAATCAAAGTTCTTGCCGTACAGTGAGAACTTTGCTAACATAGTTACCAAAGATCTCAAGACATTACCCAAGAGGAAATTGTTAGATAACCTCACCTACTCTGAAATTTCCACCCTTAACAAATTTGAGGCAAACAATGAGATTGTAGGGAAGCCCTCAGATCAAGGCGTTAATTTAGTCACTCCACGCACATCTGATTACAAAGCGGAGAACAAGACCTTACCAGGTAGGATCAGTATACACCTTGATAAAGAACGTATCGCTCGAAACGCGTTGGTGGGGGCCTGTGGGCTCTTTTGTTTGTGGCTGATGCTTTGATTCATTAAATATTTTTATATTATGGGACACACTCTCTTGCAGTTTCTTTTTTCACTGTTCATAGTGGTGCTCCAACTTTCCTTTGCCTGCCTGTTTAGATTTCATGGAGAAACGGAATCACACACCTGTGGAGGAAAATCACACAGACCACCATACAGATGTGAGAAACATTACTCTAGTACACCCTTTTATTTGTCCACATCGATGCATATATGTCTGGACACTAGCCAGTGGGAGTTGTTACTAATCCAGAAGTGGAACTCCATCCAGCTATTCGATTAACGGTGGATAGTGGTGTAGTCATTATTTGAGTATAGGTCTACACATTTATATGTGATACTCCAAGGATTTGCACAGTGAATATTCAGTGTACTCAGTATATGCTTGCACAAGCTACTGATCTTTGTTTGAGCACCATATGGCTTTTTTCTTCTTCACAAAAAGAAAGTACAACACAAGGCCACCCTATCGTTTCAGGGGTAGGCAATTTAACTGAGAAAGCTAGCAGCTATGTGGATCAGGTACTCAGGCCATTTGTGGTGTCACTGCACCCTTACCTTAGAGACACGGAGGATGTTCTACAGAGACTGAAGGGGGTTTTCATCAGCAGTGATACGATCTTAGTGAGCTTAGATGTAGAAGGGTTATATACAAGCATCTACCATCAGAAAAGTCTTGTGGCAGTGTCCTATTTTCTACACACTAGGGGACAGTTATACACAACCCATAACAAATTTGTGCTTGACCTGCTGACCTTTGTACTTACCAAAAATTACTTTCTCTTTGGAAACAAGATCTATAACCAAAAACAGGGGACGGTGATGGATACTAAGTGAATACTAAGTGCACACCATCTTACGTCAACCTATATTTAGGTTGGTGGGTGTCCAAAATTGTATTCACGGAAGAACTTGAACACCTTATGTAGCCCCCTGTAAACATCACAGGCTATACCTATCTCCCTTCTACTGTGGTAAGTCCTGTTAAGATCAGGCACCAGTAATCATCATGGGGTTTCCCCCCTTCATAGCCCTATCCTGAGTGGTAGATGCAGGCCTGGACTCTGCTGCAGGCGTGAGCTAGAGGGGAGGTTCTGATGACATCACGAGGGGCAGGGCTAGCTCTATATTTAGCAGCCAACTCCGGTGAGTAGAGTTAGTCTTTGATGTGATATCGAGAGTCTGGAGTTGCCGGTTAGTTATGCCGGAAGTATGCAGTTCAGTTAGTATGCCTTGAGTCGAAGAATCCTGCGGATCGGTCCGAGGAGTTGGAGGAGACCGCGGTCTCCCCTGCGCAGAGTGCAAGAGAGAGAGAGAGAGAGGAGTGGAAAGATTCAGCTTCCTTTAGTAGAGCTGATAGAATTATAGACTTGGTGGACTAATGCCCTCACCCCACTGCCAGGGGTGATAGGGAGAATCCAAGACCCACCGCGAGGATAACCTCAGGGGTGGGCCACGGGGTATTGAAGCCCCAGCCCAGACCATCCTGTCGGAGGAGAGTCTTGGTGGGAAGGAGAGGAGGAATTATCTGTGTGGAAGGAGAGCAGCATAATAACAAGTCTTTGCTGTTGTTATTGCGGCTAATGGAAGCCACTACCGTTGGGAGATTGCTGATCTGTCAATAAAATAGACTATTCGTTATTACCAAAGACTGTGTGTGAAATGGAAGGTATTACCCTGGGACCCAAGGGGTTCTTCTATACAGGTCCTGTCCCATATTCCTGGGAGTATAGAAAATGGAGGCGCTGCACCACTAAGAGAAGATGGAGGCTATCACCCCAGAAGCCCAGTCTTGGCTCCTCCACAACATCGCGGGAAGCTCAGGCCCTCCTGTTCCTCACAGGTACGCACCACACCGCATGTAATCTGCCCTCATGCACCCTAGACACCACCGTAGAGTCTGGGGGATGGGGGGAAGCAGGGTTACATTTGGAGGCGCTGCTGAGAGATATTTCAGAACAGGACCGGCTTATAGCAAGGCGGAACGGGCAGAGCGAGATGCACTCTCCGTGCAAGTGTTGGAGAAGGATGGGCGCCCATAGGAGGTGGCGTTGGAAGGGTGAATAGTTAGAGCTGACCGAGTCCCTTGAGGCAGGTAGCGTGAGGCAACTGGGGGGGTCAGCCTGTTAACCAGTCCAGGGACCATGGCACAGGGCCCACGCTATGAGTGGCCAAAAGCAGGAGACGCCCAAACCTAGAAAAGAGGTACCATAGCTATCACCCACACACACGCACCACACAACACTTGCATGGTAGACATCGAGCACAGTGCATGGAGGAGAGGAGTTCCGCTGAGCCTGGGGTACAAGCCACCTCAATTTAGTGAAAAACAAGATGCAGAGTACACAGTTAACAGTCAGTATTTTAGGTACGAGATACCCGTTAGACACTGAGGATAGGGCACATGGGCGTTTGGAGGATTCGTCCAAGATGGCAGCCATCCCTACATGTGCTCCGCGGAGCAAGGAAAGTGATCTAAAATGGCGGTTCCCGCCAAGCCTGGAGCAAGCACGTGCGTTGTGCACAGAGAAAATCAGGAGAATGTGGCGGGACATGTGTAATAATTTGGCGCCAAACCCGGATTCTTTGCAAGGGGAGCGGAGCAGCGCGAAAGCTGAAAGCCCACCCACCTGTGCCGTGAATGGTCAGAAGGCCAGGCCATGTCACTCTGACGAAGAAAAGATCCCACCTCTGGATTCCACCAGAGGGACAGGGCACATGGAGAACCAATCAGGAGAGTCCTCCCCAGCGAAGGGAGGGACCGGAAGCCTGAGCAAAGAGCGTCCCTTTTGTCTGGCATTCGAGGAGCAAGGAGCTGGAACACTGAGCTGTTCTCACCCTGAGCGAACCATGTCCGAGATGAGTACTTCCATCTACCAATTACCAGGAGGCCTACTGGTAGTGGAGGTAGTTGTGCACGAATACATTCGGTGTTTGTGCGTCCACTGCGGGATACCGGGCGTGGTACCAAGCACCAGGGCCCGATGACCTCAATGTGGCGCATTTTATCTTTGGCCGAACGAGCCGTGGCCTTTATTCGGAACTCCACGGGGTGCCTTTCCGGGAACCTTGATGGAGGTGGCGGAAGGTAAAGAAAAGACTGCCCTGGGTCCCCGTTATACCATATCGGGAGGAACCAAGGCTCCGCTCGCTATTAAACTGAGCGAGCTGGCAACAGAGAAGAGCGCGACCTCAGTGGAGGTACCAGAGCGAGAACACTTTGTACCTATACCCAAAGGTTGTATCGCCGAAGAACCAGGTGACTCCCCAGCGAAGAAGCCGATTGTGATTTCTTCAGGGGACGAGATCGATGTGACATCGGTGGCGATGCGCCTACCGGCGAACCACCCCAAAGGCATCAAGAGAGAGCAGACAAGTCCAGAAACCATCCGACGGCGTGTGCTGGTGAGGCCGGAGGCCCGTAAGAGTCCCACCACAGTGGTGACTCCCAGTGCGACAGAGACGGAGACCAAGACGATCCTAGAGGAGCCTGATGTCATCAAAAAGCAGCGGAGCGGTAAGGAGACTCCACCACCCCCTTACTCCCGCCAGGCGCTGACCGCCCTCACGGCGAACGAGAAAGAGAGGCTTGAGGCCTACTTGTTCGACCGTGTACCGGATGCTCCGCCACCGCCCCCGAAGGTCCTCGACGCACTTCCGGTGCGTGAACACGGAGCGGATGGAGATTCTGCAGGCGATCATGACGACGTCGTTTCCGGTTCCCCCGGGAAGAAAAGTCCTGGAGGAGTGTTCTCCTCTCGAAGCATAGACGCAGCCATTGCCCTGGCTGCCCTACAAAGTCGAGGCCCCTCCTGAGAAGCCAGAAGTATGGTGGGGAATGCCTCTAAACATCGGTTCCTTTGGCGTGGTGTCACCCGCTTGCTGGACAATGCCCTGGACGTTCCTCCAGCCCCGGCCCTACTGCCCCGGCCACTGCCCCTGCCCCGTCACGAGTGGTGCCACCGGGACCTACCAGGGATAAGTTATGTAAATCCCCCAAATACGCTAATGACTTGTGGGACTGGGAGTTGAGTGAAGAAGGGTCCGATGGGGAGATACCGTATTCAAGTATTATACCTGTACCTAACCCTGTGCCGTTTTCTCCTGCAGCTAGAGGAAGGGCCCATGGGTTTCACACTCCAGTAGAGGCTGGGTCTACCAGCAAAGTGGTGCACAAAATGAACCCCACTAGGTATTATAATGCCAAGGGAAAGAGAGATTGCTCGCGATCTACTGATGCGGGTACGTCCGGTGTATCATCACAGGTAGAGTCTGATGTAGAACGCACTAGTCAGTCCGCAGAGTACGAACACCGCGACAAATGGTGGGCGCCTTTGTTCACCGGATACCACGAGGGGATTGACCATACGCGGTTCTTGTTAATTAAGAACGATGTAGTAGATCATTGGTGGGCGGCTGGTTCTTTCACTCCGCAGGAGATGGAGGATGAGTTAGATCACCGGTTTAGGGAGATAGAACAGAAACATATTGTACCTCGAGGCCCCAGTGTATTGTACGATGAGGTAGCTCCAGAGGAGCCTGTATTTTGGGTACTGCCAAGCAGGGCAGGGCACCGCACACTCACCAAACTAAGTCGAGCTGACCGGGCCATAGTCGCTAGATACCGGCAGTCACACGGGTATGAGTATCCCTATGTGCCTGAGCCCATCATGAGAGAAATTGAAGAGAACCGAGACAGTTGGCTTAGGGAGGCAGTCCAGGAATACCTTCGGACCAAGTTCGGTCAGGGAGGGTATCACAATGAGGATAAGATTAGTGAGCTAGTACGTATGTGGAGCATCGGTAGGTGTATTTACATGCACGGTGTTACATACAGGCCTGAGCATGGGTTGGTTCAGTCGTTCGCTGTGACCGTCACGGATCATAATGGACGGCGGGTAAGAATGCCTGATCCAAGGCACTATCTCTAGGGTTCTCCATGTTGGGAGTACCCGGGTGTACTTGTATTGAACTACCTAATTATGCATGTATTATGACAATGTTATGTGTGCTGTTTCCCAGGTTGTTCACCACAGGATGGGTCTGCTAAAAATAGGTCCAAGTGGGGACCATTGGATTCCACCATAGGGAGAGTGTAGCCCCCTGTAAACAGCACAGGCTATACCTATCTTCCTTCTACTGTGGTAAGTCCTGTTAAGATCAGGCACCAGTAATCATCAGGGGTTTTCCCAAATTCATAGCCCTATCCTGAGTGGTAGATGCAGGCCTGGACTCTGCTGCAGGCGTGAGCAAGACGGGAGGTTCTGCTGACATCACGAGCAAGCTCTATATTTAGCAGCCAACTCCGGTGAGTAGAGTTAGTCTTTGATGTGATATCGAGAGTCTGGAGTTGCCGGTTCGTTATGCCGGAAGTATGCAGTATGCAGTTCGTCGAAGAATCCTGCGGATTGGTCCGAGGAGTTGGAGGAGACCGCGGTCTCCCCTGCGCAGAGTGCAAGAGAGAGAGAGAGGAGTGGAAAGATTCAGCTTCCTTTAGTAGAGCTGATAGAATTATAGACTTGGTGGACTAATGCCCTCACCCCACTGCCAGGGGTGATGGGGAGAATCCAAGATCCACCGCGAGGATAACCTCGGGGGTGGGACACGGGGTATTGAAGCTCCAGCCCAGACCATCCTGTCGGAGGAGAGACTCGGAGGGAAGAAGAGGAGGAATTATCTGTGTGGAAGGAGAGCGGCGTAATAACAAGTCTTTGCTGTTGTTGCGGCTACTGGAAGCCACTACCGTTGGGAGATTGCTGATCTGTCAATAAAAGAGACTATTGGTTATTACCAAAGACTGTGTGTGAATTGGAAGGTATTACCCTGGGACCCAAGGGGTTCTTCTATACAGGTCCTGTCCCATATTCCTGGGAGTATAGAAGATGGAGGCGCTGCACCACTAAGAGAAGATGGAGGCTATCACCCCAGAAGCCCGGTCCTGGCTCCCCCACAACATCGCGGGAAGCTCAGGCCCTCCTGTTCCTCACAGGTACGCACCACACTGTATGTAATCTGCCCTCATGCACCCTAGACACCACCGTAGAGTCTGGGGGATGGGGGGAAGCAGGGTTACACTTACATCACATATCATTTTATGGGTACGCTTTATTGAGGACGTGCTGATCTTATGGCAGGGCACTTTAGCATCACTCAATGAATTTGTTGGCATTCTGAACAAAAATCAACTGAATCTACATCTGACATTGGAGCATGACAAAAATACGATATGCTTCCTCGACCTGATAATATCAAGGGGTCCAGATGATCAAACTGAGACAACTATTTTTTGGAAGACCACTACTACTAATAACATTCTGGAGGCCTCCTGCCACCATCCACATACATTTATTCAGGTTATTCCTGTGGGCCAGTTCTTGAGGATCAGGAGGAACTGTAGCAATAACGACGAGTATGAAGCCCAAGCATGTACAGTATCTTGACCAAAATTGTGTAGATAAAGGTAAAAGACAGGCGCTACTTGTCAGATGAAACCAATAAATAATAAGTGGAAAAGTGATAGAGAGAAATGGGTGACCCAACCCCTTGCTCAAACCTCACTGGTGGGACCTGTTTCACGGGTTCCAAGGATTAAGTATTGCTCAAAACATCCAGGGGGAGCATAAGGGAAGATAAGAGAACAAAATATATATATAAGTGCAGACGTTATGTAATTAGATGAGTATTTCAGCAGTGTCTTGGCTCGTATGGCTATTCTACTCACAGGAGCAAGGTATATTCAAAGCAGTTGGCAAATTGGGTTGCCACCCTTGAAGATGTCTATGATAATTTGCACAAAGGTAAAAAGCATGTATCACATAATGTGAATGGAGGGTGTCCCGAAACAGCTCACCGCCTCCTTCTGGTCAGTCTGCTGGCTTCCGCGGCTCTGTGTCCTGGACCGGAGCTTCCTTCTGCGCGCCCGTCTGCAAGGTGTGACGTCACTGCATACAGAGCTGGTTTCTACGGATCCTCTCCAAGACCAAAATAGGTCCGCAGGTATAACTCTACGCGTTTCGCCCAGCTACCAAACTGTTTCTCGGCTTCGTCACGAAGCCGAGAAACAGTTTGGTAGCTGGGCGAAACGCGTAGAGTTATACCTGCGGACCTATTTTGGTCTTGAAGAGGATCCGTAGAAACCAGCTCTGTATGCAGTGACTTCACACCTTGCAGACGGGCGCGCAGAAGGAAGCTCCGGTCCAGGACACAGAGCCGCGGAAGCCAGCAGACTGACCAGAAGGAGGCGGTGAGCTGTTTCGGGACACCCTCCATTCACATTATGTGATACATGCTTTTTAACTTTGTGCAAATTATCATAGACATCTTCAAGGGTGGCAACCCAATTTGCCAACTGCTTTGAATATACCTTGCTCCTGTGAGTAGAATAGCCATACGAGCCAAGACACTGCTGAAATACTCATCTAATTACATAACGTCTGCACTTATATATATATTTTGTTCTCTTATCTTCCCTTATGCTCCCCCTGGATGTTTTGAGCAGTATCTTGACCAAGCACTTCCAAGAGAGAGTCTACAGCATGAAGATACTCTAAAAAGCATACAAAAAAGCTAAGTACCTACTGTACCACGTAGGGAGCAGACAGATGAGAAAGTAGTAAGGTTCATTGGGACTTACAACAAGCAGTGGCACCAGGCACAAATGATTCTTGAGAGGCACTGGCATATTCTAAGATCAGATTTGGACATTAAGGATGTTATAGATACTCATCCCTCTATGGTGAGCAGAAGGGCTCACAACCTTTGGGCCATTCTAGTCCACAGTCATTTTTCTGAGTTACCAGTTACCAGCAAGAACTTGGCTACCATCCAAACCAACTGGCACTTACAGTTGCCAGCAGTGTAAAATCTGTCAGCATATTTGGACTACTATAACATTCTTCAATTGGGATAAGTCTCGCACATATCAAATTAGAGAGTACATCAATTGTTAAAGTTTTGGGGTAATTTATCAAGGAGTGTGCATATGTGGGAAAATTTATGTGAGCAAAAACAAGAGACAGTTTAAACAACGGGTACTTGGGCATATAGACTCCTGTCGCTAGGCACACTAACCTATGTCACAATGAAGATCAGAATGCCATTGAATTTATAGGCATTTACCAATTTTCAACTGGTCCTAGATGAGGTCATGTGGATTCCATCTTGCTCCAGAAAGAGGCACGGTGGATTTATACGCTGAAATCACTGTCACCCAAAGGGCTCAACGAGGGATTTGTATTTATCTAAGCCCCTCTTTTCCACTTACTGACATTCAGGATCTCATTAGTCATATTTTTTTTTCAAACACCGGTTTATTTTTGACCTACCTGGTATCATTACTGTTACAATCAGTTCATTTATAATAATAAAGATCACACAATTACTGACAGACACGCACATAACTTTATTCATTTTTATTACATTATATAACCAATTGTGGATACAGAAGAAGAAGGCCAGGGCATGGCTGAAGACGGGAAGAAGACCCCGGAAGAAGATAGAAGAAAGAAGAATACAGGTGAAGATGGATTACAAATAGAAGACCCGTGGATTGATTTGGATTTTTAGTGTAATGTTTATTTTTTTATGGTTTATTATTTTATGGGTTCCTGTGCCTGGTGGATTGGTTCATGAGTAAGCTGTTCAACGCGAGTCGGTAGGGTCAAGTAATGGTAAGTGAACTAAAGAAATGTATTTTATTTAACTTGATTTTTATTTTAAAGGCTTTTTACATGTGTATATTTTTTATTCTTTGCTATATTATTTCTTGCCACTGTATGTATGTATGTATGTATGTATGTATGTCTAGAGATATACATACATACAGGGTAAGAAATTATGTTGTTTTTAAAGCTGATTTGTTGTGTTTTACATTAATTTGGCTATGCTGCTATGCTTAAATGTGTGTATAATGTAATTTAAAATTAGATAGAAGTAATTGTTGCTATAGTATGGTGTAGTTTAGGTCAGGGTCAGCCTTGCTTTTCTGTATTGTATTCTTGTTGGTACTTATATTTTTTCACAGGATAATTTGTTCTGTTGAACGCTTGAATTAGTTAATTGTTTAATTGTTAGGGATGGCATTTAAATTGTTTAGGGATGTCATTAATGAATGCTAATTGATGTATGTTTACTGGATTGCTTAAAATAGTATACTTGTTTGGGGGTATTGGTATTTTGTTTTGAATGTTATTGTTAACATTCATTTGCAGAATGTATATGGTGCATAGATTGTATGCATCATATATACACTGTAAATGCAATGTTTTGATAGTCATTTGAGGTTTTTGATTGGCATTTGAGGATTTTGATTGGAAGATCAGATAGGATTATTAAAGGAAATTGATTTTATTGTAGTGTGTCTGTATGGAGAAGTGTTATTTGTAGTACAGCATGTTTTTGATAACCCTTCTACATTTATTTGTATATTGGTTCATCATGTGTGTGTGTGTGTATATATATATCTATATACATATATATATGTATGTATATATATATATATATATATATATATATATATATATATATATATATATATATACACACCACTATTAAGGTTATGGTGGGTTACAGTAGATAGGTAGATAGATAGATAGATAGATAGATAGATAGATAGATAGATAGATAGATAGATAGATAGATAGATAGATAGATAGATAGATAGATAGATAGATAGATAGATAGATAGATAGATAGATAGATAGATATAGATATAGATATATATATATATAGTTGCATGATGAAGCCACTGTACACATTCATGCGTGAAGGGTGGGTATCGGGCCAATGTGGCTTAACCCCTTTATTACCTTTGCGGTTATTATCCGATAAGGTGTTTAAGGGGTTAATTGATATCTGAATGTAATTGCAATGTATTGGTTTTGTATTGGCTATGTATTTTGTGGGCAACGAAAGACCAGGATGTTGCTGGCGACGGGGGCTTCTTATTGATGAGGTCAGTAGTGCTTTATTTATTGTAATATGCTAGTTAATGTGATTAATAATGGGCAAATAATCTATTATCCCTATCTGGATAATAGTTATTTGCACATTATTGTACTGTAGGTGTTGGGGGGGGGGGTGTATGTATTGAATGTATAGGCCAGGTTTTTTTTTACATTCAGGGTTTGTTCCGTGGTTCTGCGTGAGACCTCTGGAGACCACCTGCGGTCTCCTCGGTTACCTTACGTGTATCAGGCTGGTGGTTCCACGGGTGACACCTGCGGGGATGAAGCGGTGGCCTCACATCTGTGGTGGCACCGCGGACCCGTAGTCTGCCGGGATGAAGCGGTGGTCCCACATCCGTGGTGGCACCGCGGACCCATAGGTGCGGGGATGAAGCGGTGGTCCCACATCTGTGGGGGCACCGCGGACCCGTAGTGAGCACTCGTGAGTTCCCCAGTCCCCTGTGGGAACCACCCGAGGCCCCGCAGACACCTGTGGGTCTGACCCGGAGCTCCCAGACATCTGTGGGCCTACCGTGGGGACCCAATTGTGGCCCACGGTGACCCAAGGAGACCACCTGGGGGCCATTTGGCAGGACCCACCAACAGGCCTCCAGAACCTGTTTGAAACGAGCTGTTGGTACCCTGTAGGTCTGTCAGGTGCCCCGCCAGCCCACCGGGGACTCGCGTGGTGCTGTGTTATGAACCCTGTTTGTAAAAGGATAAATCATGTATTTATGTGGGGGCACAGGGGGTGGATAATATATTTAATAAATAGAATGATGCTTATTGTGGGGCTGTGTATTGTTTTTTTTGTGGATACTGGGGGGGGGGGTATTTTCCCCAACGGTATGTGGGTAGGCCTCCCTTGTGGGTAGTAGGTGAGGGTGGTTAGGCCTCACGGGGTGGGGGGGTTAGTGTGGGAGGTTATGTAGGCGTCCCGAGTGGTGGGTGAGGGTGGGTTAACCCCTTAATGACTGTAGCGGTTAATAATCGCTATGGTTATTAAGAGGTTAAGGGACATTACTTTGGATGTTTTTATTCTTGTGTCTGTTTTGCAGCAGCGGAGGAGGCATGGGCAGGATGAAGATGAGGATGGCCTTCATCGTGGCAGCCGGACATGGGTGAGTACTATATGTATTTAATGTCTTGATTGGTGTTTATGTATTTAAAATGGGCACATTCACTATTATCCATTTGTGGATAATAGTAATTGTGCCCATTACTATACTGTATGTGTTAAGGGGGGGGAGATTATTTCTTTATAAGTATGTATGTGTTTTGAGTTTAGGGGGGCCCAAACATTAGTTTGGGGGGGGCACATAATTGGTACTGCCGGCCTGCGAGTAACACCTGAGGGCCCCCACCGGCATATAGTATCATTGATGTGCATATATGTGTAAGTTAGGGGTTGTTGGGTTATATATATATATATATATATATATATATATATATATATATATATATATATATATACACACAGTGGTTGACAAATCACCAAAAAATCTACTCGCCACACAAAAAAATCTACTCGCCACCTAGTACCAAACGTGTGCTGCTTGGGCCAATATTTACTCGCCCGGGGGTTAAATCCACTCTCCCGGGGCGAGCAAATGTATAGGTTTGTCGAACACTGTATATATATATATATATTTATTTATTTATTTATTTATATTCATTTATTTATTTAGAGATATTTATTTATTTATTTCGTGTGGGGCTGCTGTGTGTGAGTATTTTTTTTAATTGTGGGTAGCGGGTGTGGGTAAAGGGGGTATTAGCCCCCACGGTGGTTGTTTAGGGCTTGCGGGTGGGTAGCGATAGGCCTTAACCCCTTCATGACCGTAGCGGTATTAACTGCTATGGTCGTGAAGGGGTTAAGTGCACCCGCAACCTACCCGCAAGCCCTAAACAAACAACAAGGGCCAAATACCCCCTTCACCCACCCCCGCTACCCACAATAAAGCTGGCACAGTGGGTTAACCCCTTCATTGCCTTAGCGGTTATCCGCTAAGTTAATGAAGTGGGCTGTACATGCCTTTTTCCTGCCTCGGATGCATGCCGGGGGCCTTCGGTGCTGGTATTAATGGGTATCAGCTCCAGAGACCCCCGGCATCAATTTCAGGCAGGAAAAAGGGCTGATTTTTTCTAAGTGTCGCCCTTGCCAATTCTTCTCCTCCACCAAGTTGCCAACTTTAGTTGGCGGGCTGCATTGCCGAAAAACTCTCCATTCTGGAGTGCCGATCAGCAGCGAAAAGCTGATCGGGGCTACTTGAATTCAGCCGAGTTCAAAAAGTCCCGATAAGTGGTTTATTGGCAGCCTGCTGCCGATAAGTTTTTATCGGGAACAAAACTTGACAATAATTCCCACTTATCGGCGCTTACTGAATCGGGAGGGCAAAAAATGCCGAAAAAAGCCTTATCGGCGCTTACTGCATAGAGCCCTGTGTCTTTAAACCAGAAGCACTTACTGTATTCCCATGTTATTCCCTGTTATTTGTATTATTTGTTATTTATATGGTTGTCACATGTATTACTTCTTTAAAGCACTATGTACATTAATGGTGCTATATAAATAAAGACATACATACATACATACATACATACATACATACATACATACATACATACATGCATACAGGTCAAGGTGTGCATCGAATGGAAGTGTTACCAGACAGGGGTATCAGGAGATATGAACCTCAGCAGTATAAGAGAAAAGTATCTATAGCACAGATCAATATGGTAAAAAAATGTTTACAATAAAACAATAGAAAATTCACTTACAATAATGCAAAATTAAAAGGCACGTAACACTAATTTAATTTTGAATTATTGTAAGTGAATTTCCTATAATTTTAATATGAACATTTTTTTTACCATATTGATCTGTGATATGGATACCTTTCTCTTATACTGCTGAGGTTCATCTCTCCTGATACCCTGTCTGATGGCACTTCCATTCGATGCACACCCTGACCTGGTAAGACACAGTTTGGAGTTGCTTTAATACATGTGACATCTTGTGAGTAGGCTGCACATAAGAGCCAAGAGTCAAGCTGATATACCCTTAATTGCACTATCATCTGCACTTAGATTTGTTTTTTAGTGTTGTTTTTTCCAATATGCTCCCCCTGGTCTGTGAAAATACAATCATAAACCGTAGAACATGAGAGTGAACAGTGCTGATATTTCAATGTTGATTTTCCCTATTCATCTTTAATACTTCCATATTTAACTTTTTGTGGCATTCAATTCAAGGTTAAAATCATTACATTTCCCACAGCTACAAAACTCATCTCTTCTCCAAAGGATTGTGAAAGTACATTTTGTGCCATGTTGACCTGACCCGTCAGTGCATAAAAAGCCTACTTTTCTTCTCAGTTTCCTCTGGAGGAAATCCTTTCTTTTATTAGACGTTCCCGCTGTTAGTTTGATAGAGAAAAAGATTACTTTGAAGTAAACCAGTGACTTTCAAAATGATTTCTATTAAAAATAAATGAGATCATTGATTATTTTAATGCATAAATTGTCATGGGTTATCATGGTATTCTTCTCATGACAGTTAAATATGTTTAGCAATCTCCTTCAGCAAACGAAAATAAATGCATAAATCCCACCAGACATCTTAACACAAGAGCAATTCTCACAAATCCTGCTGGTTGGACAATAATATGTATTTTTATCTATACTAGCTATTATGACATGTGCACTTGTCATTTGTTTGCTTTAATGGATAACAAAACATTTCAAAAGTGTGACATGATATACTGTAGAGTTTATGTATTCCTAAAAGTATTTACATTTATAGCATTATACTTAATATGTCAAATGAATTGACAGTGACCGAATGATACTGATCATACATTTTCAGATTTGTAAATTATATTGCCTTGTTACAGTATGTTGTCTTTTATTTTAACAAGAGTTGACACTTGAACTAATAATGAATCAGAAGAAGACAAGGCTGTATAAAAAAATTATTCCCAAAGTTATAACTGCTGCTGAAAAGTAGAGTAATAGTCTAAAGTGTACATATTACATAGTAAAAAGAGACAAATAAAAGAGGATATTGATGGATTAAAATATTACTTTTATTAATAGTTGCAATTATACAGTTTTAACATGAACTATTTTAAATAGCCTACTCTGAACCCAGTATTATGGGAGGAGGATGACAAGAGCAAACAAATCAATGAATACAGTTGCATGTCTAGTTTTCTTTCCAATATTGGGGATCCAAAATTAAAGATAAAATTAACCATTGCTAGGTCTCTAAGTCTAAACCATGAAGCTACTTAGGGAACTGTTATGAGGTACCAGGTACTTACACACTTAAAACCGGGATCATATCACTGAGCAAAGCCAAGAAGTAAAATAAATTGTAATTTATTCCGTAGAAACAGGCAAACACACATTGAATTACAATAGGCAGAAGAAAAATACACTTACTGGGGGTTTGGGGTGGAAACACTAACTTTCGTAGTTGAAATAAAGTCTGTAAATAGTCTGTTGGTTGACCGGGACTTAGCCCAAAATGTTCTGGAGCCCAAATCGGCATGAGCCTCCAGAAGCACCCACGCTTTCCATTCCAAATGGTACTGAAAGTCTGACTTAGGAACTTTTCTGCTTAAAGTCCTGTAGCTGTTTCCTTGTTGTCTCCACGAGGCTTCTATGGGCTTAGAGTCACTTAGAACTCCTAGGACTTAGGATCTTGAGAACTTGGAAATCTTGGCAAAAACATTGAATCACTGGGGAAAAACCCGCTCTCAGTGCTGGCTGCCCACTTTTTTATAACCTTTTCAAAGTCATTCCTGTAGTATTACAGCCAATCCGTATCGTGGGAACTTCATCTCTAGCCACTAACACATTTTGTAGGTTTGTGAAAGCTGGCACCAATGGCTTCAAAAAGTGAGAGGGCATGTGCACAAACCACCATTTTGCCCACTTACTTTTCAAAGGTCCCCCCGCAAGCTCAGGGCCTCCAAGTCTAGGAAGGTGACAACTGGCCAGGACTTGAACACTTAACTCAGCTAGCCTGTTTAAACGGATGTCACACCTCTGGCAACTAGTGTCACTTTAATCTAGGGACCTAGGAGTAGACTCACCGGAACCAAAGCCCCAGGTGGCCAGGAGATGAAAGCGCCTGCCTTATGTTACAGTTAAAAGTACATAACATTTTAAAACATACCAGCTTTTAATAAACTATACTTTTCTACTCTTCTTTATTAAAATGTGCTAATTCTATTTGGTGTGGGAGATTTTCCTGACTAGCCAAATCTCTGTGTGACGGTGAAGGGGTAACCAGACCAATAATAAAGGTATTATGCCTGGCTGGTTGCCTCTAAGCCCGGTTGGGGATGAAGGGGTTAACTATATGGTCACCGAATGCCATGTTTTCCATGTATATCACCTGTGATGTCCCCTGGGTCATACCGTAGAAATGGAGTGTCAGTTCTGCAGCTCAGAACCTAGCTGCAATCATGGTAATATATACTGTATTTGTAGAATGTGCCCGGTAAGCAGTGGTGGCCCCTACCTCTGTGGAAAGAGTTAATTGAATAAGCGTGCCTGCAGTGAGTGGCTGCATTGAAGCCCTGAATCACTTCCTTAACCGCAAACCGCTCAGGGAAAGCCTTAACCACAAACTCAAGTGGATAAGTGGCTTGTGGTCTAGTTGAAGTGGCAGAGTGCAACAATGTATCCGGCGGTCTCGTTAACCAATTAAGTCAAATTGTTAAAGTGCTTCTGCGGTTATTGATCCCGACAAGCTACATTGTATACCGGCTTCTAACCACAGAACAATTATAAGTCAAACCGCAAACCACATCACATTCAATTAAGGGGCTAACGTGTGTTAAGAGTGAGCTAGCACTCTAATTTTTGAAATGCAGACGGCTAAGGACTAATAATAAGTACGTGACAGTGATATTATAGGCGCAATCGCCCAAAACGTTAATGTATAAAATATTTATAAAAATTTAAATATTAACTCAAAGTGAAAAGTGAGTAAATAAATGTGATAATTATCTGAAAAAACCCTGCTCAAACCCTCCGGTGGGACCTGTTTTCATGGGTTCCAGAACAGAAGTATGATTCTTACAAAATCCAGGGGGTGCATGGGGGAGAGAAGCAAACAGCGACACAGAAAATTTAAGTGCAGACGTAGGAACAAAGTGGAAATGTAGAAGTTGTATTCTTGGCCCTATGCCCAGCCTATGCCCAGCCTACTCACAGGAAAGAAGTAATCAAAGAGCGTTGAGGGATAAAATCCCATGAATGAATGATTTGTGCGTCTCCTCCAATGTCACAGCAATAGATGTATACTCCAACGAAAAAAAGAGAAGAAGGACTTCATAGCACAGATCAATTATAATAATGGAATTCTTTATATTACAATGTAGAAAACGCACTTACAATAGTACCAATAAAAACAGGCATGAATCACTAAATAAGTGAACCACAGTAGGATCGCCGAGTCTCTCACCGCCTCCTGCAATGTGTGGGGTCACCCGCATCAGCTGTAGGGGATCCCCCGCCTCCCGTGCCGAGTGCCGGTGTCTTTAGTCAGCTGGGAAATTCTCCACTGCACCCTCCGTCTCGGCGTGTTCATACACTCACAGACAGCTCAGGCGCAATGCTGACGTATCTTTCTATGTACATCGACCTATTCCTGCAGAAAAACGTTATTCAACAGAGGGCCTACCTACGGGATATCTCAGACATACTCAACATTCTGATGAACACTGAATGGGAGGAGGATGACATATTATTAACGTGCGACGTTACGTCGCTATATACTGTTATCAAACATAACAAAGGGTGTGAGGCAGTAAGAAAAATTCTACAGAGTGATAAAGCAATACCAGACTTACAAGTTGAATTTATTATTGATAGTATTCTATTTATATTAAGTCATAATTTTTTTGGGTTTAATGAATCATTTTATTTACAAAAATGTGAAACGGCGATGGGGCCGAGATTCGCGCCAAGCTACACGAATCTGTATATGGCAGATTGGGAGAACGACCATGTTTGGTCAAGCGGGGAGCTTGGCGCGGGTCTCGTTCTCTATCGTCGCTTCATTGATGATATATTCTTTATTTGGAGGGGGGGAGAGAAGAGTTTAATTCTTTTTTAAAATACTTTAAGTAATAACTCACATGATTTAAAATTCACCACAGTTTGGGATCATAAACAGATTAATTTTCTTGATTTAACTATCTATGTAGAAAACAACTTAATTAAAATCAAGACATATTTCAAAGACATTGATAAAAACAACTTTATTCTCAGGGACAGTTGCCATTTACCTAGGTGGATAGATAATGTACCATCTAGTCAACTCACCAGGATTAAGAGGAACTGCACGGATGACGAACAATTTCACATTCAGGCAGATAAGATCAAACATTGATTTCTTGAGAAAAAAGAAAAGAAAAAGTATTGAATATGGCCTTGGAAAAGGTAGAGAAAACAGAGAGGAGTGAACTTTTGAAACCAAAACAAAAGAATAGTACTATAAATAAAAAATTTGATTTTGCATTCCTAACAGGATATAATAGAGAGGCAGGGAAGATAAGAAACATCCTCACGAAGCATTGCGACATCCTTAAGAATGATCCAGTTCTGGGTCAAGATATTCCAGATAGACCTAACCTTATTTTCAAAAGAGCTAGTAATCTCAAAAACAAGCTTGCTCCCAGTGCTTTAAGAGAAACAAGAGTGAAAGACACTAGTTGGTTGAGCAGTGGCAAAGGCTTTTTCATTTGCAGGGACTGTAGGGCCTGTCAATTTAGATCTCATAATCATACAAATTTTTGCTCCAATGTCACTGGTGAAACCTTCAACGTAGAATCCTGCATTACCTGCAGGACAGACCATGTGATTTATCTTTTGTAATGTACCTGCAGGTTGCAGTATGTAGGAAAGACGATCCGACCAGTTAGAACGAGGATCATTGAACATCTCAGCAGTATTAAAAGGAAGATTACTAATCATAGTGTACGTAATCATTTTCTTGATGTTCACGATGGGATCCAACAGGCCTGCAGTTCATTGCCATCGAACAAGTCCAGAACCACTGGAGAGGAGGAGACAGGGATCTAGAGCTTCTTAAACGAGAAGCGTTCTGGATCCATCGCTTAAAAACGCTTACTCCAAAGGGATTGAACCTAGAAATTGATCTGACACCTTTTTAAAAAATAATCATTGTTGGAGGGATGTTTATATATATGAGTCTTCCTCAATAATATCACTCTAACCATTTGTTTCCTTGTCTCCCTGTTCTATTTCCTTCAGCATTAAGACTACATAGTTGAATATCATGCACATTGTTTATGGTTGTGATTATACACTCTGTCTAATATCAACTATTATTCATCAGTCTGTCTGTTATCAGATATTCAGTGTATATTTATTTATATATATATATATATATATATATATATATATATATATATATATATATATATGTATATATGTATATATATATATATATATATATATATATATATATATATATATGTATATATATATATATGTATATATGTATATATATATATATATATATATATATATATATATATATATATATATATATATATGTATATATATATATATATGTATATATATATATATGTATATATATATATATATATATATATATATATATATATATATATATATATATATATATATATATATATATATATATATATATATATATATATATATATATATATATATATATATATATATATCCACTGTGTAGTGAATTCATGTGATAGAGCTGGCCATTCCTTCTCTCTACAGATTAATAGTATATATTTTGATGATATGTTCATACACTACTGAGTATTTATGCAAATATATTTTTTGGATTTTTTATGTTATTTTTTTTTAAATTTTTTTTTTATTCATATATTTGTTATTATATATTTTTTTATATTTTATATTATATATGCTTATATATTTTTTTTGCTGCCCACCCTTTTAGAATATGACCATCACTTTCCTCTATTTAGAGGTTTTATTTCTTCCTCTTAGCTACATCTATTTTGTCCTAGATGGAGATTTTATAATTACCTCTTTCCTTATGATAATAATATACATTTACATTTTTTGTTGATTAAACACCTTGACTTTATAATAAGTCTCTATCCATCCTCCATATAATTATGGGTTAATAACCCTTTGATGGACAAACTCATAAGTATAATGTGACATGCTCTCTTTTATTGCATTGATAATAAATATAATATGTAAAGAGAACACTAGATGGTGCTCTAATAGTGTCCCTGTTGATTCCCTGGTCTGTTAATGATAGTATATACCAATTTACTGTTTGCAATCAACTTAATGATTTAATTAATACAATTATGAGAATGACTATAAATATAGCACAGTAGCCATCAATCTACACTCCTGACGAACTACTAAACAGTGAAAACTGGGTGAAACGCGTAGAGTGGAGGAATTTTGGCCACACAGAGGAACCTTACTCCAAAACCGCCCGCAGTGTGATGTCAGCATTGCACCGAGCTGTCTGTGAGTGTATGAACACGCCGAGATGGAGGGTGCAGTGGAGAATTTACCCAGCTGACTAAAGACACCGGCACTCGGCACGGGAGGGGGGGGGGATCCCCTACAGCTGATGCGGGTGACCCCACACATTGCAGGAGGCGGTGAGAGACTTGGCGATCCTACTGTGGTTCACTTATTTAGTGATACATGCCTGTTTTTATTGGCACTATTGTAAGTGCGTTTTCTACATTTTAATATAAGGAATTCCTTTATTATAATTGATCTGTGCTATGTAGTCCTTCTTCTCTTTTTTTGGTTGGAGCATACATCTATTGCTGTGACATTGGAGGAGACGCACACATCATTCATTCGTGGGATTTTATCCCTCAACGCTCGTTGATTACTTCTTTCCGGTGTGTAGGCTGGGCAGAGGGCCAAGAATACAACTTCTACATTTCCACTTTGTTCCTACGTCTGCACTTAAATTTTCTGTGTTGCTGTTTTCTTCTCACCCCCATGCTCCCACTGGATTTCGTAAGAATAAGGACTAATAATACACATACTTGTTGTTATAATACCACAAAATGATATAGAAGTCAAATATGAAAATAAACCTTGTTTAAGGTACTTTAAAATATGAAAACAGGAACCCTTTCCTGTCAGCCCGGCAGTGAATCGATTAACATGTGCATATGTTTGGGATAAATTAACTGATGGATTTCCAACTCCGTACTTCAAAGAGCACCCTACTGGGCTTGTACCCCAATTTCTAGAGAAGTCCGGAGTTGAAAGCCTCAGATACCCTGAAGTGTTAGGGCGGGCGGGATACAGTAAAGTACCCTGCCCGTACCGGTGTGAAGTACAGGTTAACAGCAAATGATAGCCAACATCCAGATTTACTGTCGACAGGTAAGGGGTTGGGTCCCGTATGCTAAGAGGCATAGGTGCTAAGTTAGCGCATGCTCTTAGCAGACCGGGAAGCCACCTCTGCCAGGTTTATGAGCTACTGGCAAGTCTGGGATAGGTAAAAAAGTTATTCCCACGGGGGGATTGGCTGTACAGGTTAAGGATAGGAGTCTTAAGTCTATAAGAATGCCTGCAGCCCAGTTTTGAATCAGATTCACCTAAGATTCAGATAAGAAACATCTTAAGTGTCAACCAAGGTCCGTTCCAGCATCAGCGAAGTTCCATAGTGTGAGGGGTTAAACATAGTAACCAAGAATTGCACCCCTCTTCCAGAATTCGTTTGAGCTAAGGATTCCCGAACGAATCCTGTAAGGACACAACGAAATGTTTTCCTTTGGCTGAGATACAGGGGCAGCATTCCACGCCCCTTGTCAAGGACTGTCGCATGGCTCTATCCGCACATCACCCTTCTCCCGTGCAGTGATGCAGAGAGACTTTGTTTTCCAGTTATTCGTTCCATTGACATTATATTTCGTATCCCTATCCCAGTAAGTGTATATTGATTGTAATTGTGAAGAATTGTGTGTTTGTCTTAAAAGGAAATACATTGCAATTTATTTTACCCTCCTTGTTGTGCTCAATCCAGAATCCCGGTATTAAGGTGTTAATAAGATTTGGTCTCCAGTGACATTCTGACACTCAATTGTCATGGTGGACACAAACTTATCAACTCAAAAACACTGGAAACTGATTGCAGCAAGACAGCAATAAAATAAACTTGTAAGTTTATTTCTTTTCAGACTAACACACACAGTAAAATGAATAACATGGGATAAAAACACTTACAGCAATCACAGGAACGAAATACAAGGTCACACAGGTAGAAGTTCGTTCCTCAGGATTAGATCTTCACAGGATTCAACAACAGCACAGGAATGAGGGTTACACGCGTCTTTATAGACAGGGATCCCTATACCTAACCTTCGCTCAATTCCATTGTTGGGAGAATATCTTCCTCCTTTCAAAACCTGCCAGGTAACGTGGGAAATGTTCATAAGGCCAACCCAGGTAACTCTGAGCATGCTCAGTGAGCAGCTTGGTAGCACTGCTTAGTAAAAAGGGCCCAGAATATCTGGAGACGTGACTCTGGATGGGGTGACATTTAGACTGGTAGGGCTTTGTCTAAAGGTGTGACTTCTGACAAGTCAAATGGTTATCACATCTTTACTATCCCTGGCTTGCACAAAGCCACTAATTATCCCCCTTGCATACACTTAACACATCAAAAGCCTCATATGGTCAATTCTGCCATCCATTATAACATATAGCAAGAAGTATTACAGGTTCTAAACTATACCTTCTATTGAGAGAAATATGTTATAAATATATGTGCAGTCTTTCCGATATGTGTACTGGCTTGCCTCCAAAAATTAGGCTGCTAGCTTATTGCGACCCCATGATACATTTTCCAGTGAAGGAATCGTGTTTTAGGGCAGAGAATACAGGATTATACACCCAATACAGTTAACCCTTTCCCTCCCAAGAGGATTTAGTGGACACACCGTTTAAAACGCATTGCAGCTGGGAAATTCAGCTGCAATCTGGGACAAATACAGATGGTGAAGGTGAATGCAAGTTATTACACACAGTTTACACATTAACCCCTTCAGTCCCAACACGATTTAGAGGCTGCCAGCCAGGTGTAACCCCTTTATTACTGGCCTGGCCCCCCTCGATTGTCACATTAATAAATAAACTTCTTATTTTGATAAAAACCTGCTCTGCCTTATATATGGCTGGAGCACCCCAGTCAGGAAAACATACTAACATACTTGGCACACTTTATTAGAAATCACTTAAGTCTTTTGGGGGTGAGGGATAGAGGGGGAACTAAATTGCCTGTCCCCCCAAGCCATATCCCTTGTACTCCACAAACATAAACTTTTTTTTATTCTAATTAAAACTTCTCAGCCTTATACCTGGCTGGAGTATTACCTAAACTCCTTATACTAGAGTTAGGATGACCTGGGCAAGAACTAGGCAGCCCCTCCTGTTATATAAGTGACCCCTTGACTGTTTTAGTGACCCTTTTCCTCCCTGTGCCTCCTTGTACCTTTTCTGGTCTGTGCTAAAGCAGGACCTCCAAGTGGTGAGTCGCAAGAATGCTTTCATGGTAGAGTTTTGACCGGAGCACTGTGCTTCAACGTAGCCAGGAATCTAACCTGATCCCTGGGTACGTTTTTGGGGTCATCAGTAACTTTGGAACCTCACTAAATAGACCCAATCTGAAAGAAGTTTCTCCGTCAAACCTAGCCTGAGACTCACAGCCTGGTCGTCTCCACTTGCTAGCACTCCTTTACAGGGTAAAACATAAAAAATTGCAATTGTTCCATATTTTATTACATGGTACAGTAATGCATGCACAATACACGGATCCAATAGCTGACTCTCTAGGACCCCAAAACACAGTTCAGGGGCAACCAAGTGGGCTTAAACTTTATTATAAAGTCTGGTTACCCCCTCACCGTCACAGGAACATATTTAAAGATGTAGCGTATTTTATTGCACCCATTATTCTAGGGTGACAAGACGTCCCAGTTTAGCTTGGACCGTCCAGAATTTTCATTCTCTGTCCTGACTTTTTCAGGCTCTGTCCTTGTTTTGCATGTGCAAAGAGTACTTTCCGACAACACATGTGCCATCAGCACTTCCTGGCTGCTCCTGTGCATGCATGATTAGCATTTGCCGACTGAGTTAAACTCCGATAGAGCATGCACAAGAGCGACCAGCAAAAACCCATTGCGCATGCTCAGTTGGCAACGGACTATCATGCATGTGCAAGAGCAGCTAGGAAGAGCCGATCGCTCTTGCACGTTGCCAAGTGCTCATCGCGCATGTGCTGTCTTTGGCTGGGACAAATCTGGTCACTCTAATTGTAGCACAATAATATGTGACACAACACTCCTGATTTGCTCACCAAATTACGTTATTCAGGTGCACATGCACTAAACTTTTAAGCTATTTACATAACTTTAACCTAAGTGTTTAGAATGTATTATATTATACTAGCTGTACCCATCGTAACATACGCCTATCTAGGAGATCTGAAAGATTATTACTTAAATATTCACACCTCATTTTTTTTACTTATGTTGCAGGGTCCCCCTGACTGCTATTCTGCCGAATGAGCTGGCAATAAACCCCATCAGGTTACTATCAGGTTGCCAGTAGTTGGTATGGGGTTTTCCCCCTCACCTTTGGTACTGCACTTGAGTGACAGCAGAAGCATCCTGTTATAGCTGGGACTACGGGGTGCCTGCCTTCTGGCTGTACTTAAGGGCAGGACTGCACTAAAGTTAGGAGTTGCCTCTGAGGAAGGCAAGTCACACAACTGGGAGCCTGAGATTGGGGCCTTCCAATGAGCTCTTCCCTCCAGGGGAGAGTGAGTGTGACAATACCTGTTCCTCCACTATGGAGGTGGGGAAGAGCTAGGGTGGCTGTGGGTGCCCTTGGCCTGTAGTGACGGTCCAAGGACCATCTTCAGTGATAGCTGATAAAACAGACTGCATCCGTCAGAAGACTGCATGTAACTGTTACAGCAGAGTGTAGTAAGAAACCCGTTCCTGTTTTGCAATATACCTCCTGCCTGGTGCGTCACCTTACTGGGGGGACAGGTAATAAGTTCTACCGTGGGAGATCACCTTCAGTTCCTGGAGCCTATGGCAGATGGAGGCACAGCTCAGCTAAGGAGATATGTGGGGTATGAACCCCAGAAGCATGTTCCTGTGTCCCCGCTACCATCAGCAGATGACTCAGCCTCATGTTGCCAGCAGGTATCTGCACCACACACACTGTAATGGCCCCTATCTGCGATTGGATGGGGGAAACACAGTTACATTTATAGGTGATGCTGAGAGCTGTAATAGTACAGGTTTACAGCAAAAAAAAGCTGGATGTAACAAGGTACGCTTTCAGAACAAGTGCTAATGTAGGAAGGTGGCTAGGTATAGTGTTCAGGGGACCCCGGCATATCATAACAAGGGACCATTTGCCCCGCTATGGAACTATTGCCTTGCTTGTCCTATCGAGTGAATGGTCTGGAGACACAAAGGCTATTGCTGTTCTAAGTTGATCTAAGGGGTCTATGCAGTAAGCAGCGAAAAAAGCATCCGCCAGTTTTGGAACTAGCCATGTTTTTGGCGTGTTAAACTCGCTGTATGCTGTAAGGGCCGAATCCCTGGCGAATGAATGTGCCACCACCATTTGATGAAATGGCTAGTAACCGGTGGTGAGACGGCTGCCTGGCGAGAAGCTGCTGAGAAGCCGTCCCCTGCCGAGATATGTCTGCAGCAGAGAGAGATCCGCCGCTCTCTCTGCGCAAACATCGGCACATTAAAAATTATTTTATAAACCATTTTTATTCATAGTGTATTCATAGTCTACATGTGCAGGGGGTCTCCGGAGCTAAACCGCATTGGTTTCAGGTCCGGGAACCCCCTGCTTCCCAAGATACAGGCCTCTTTAGGGGGTGCCGGTATCCCTCTGCATTTAAAGGTCCCGATCACATGACTGCGGAATGTAAACAAAGCAGATGGATACCGGCACCCCCTAAAGGGGCCTGTATCTCGGGAAGCAGGGGGTCCCCGGACCTAAAACCAAAGCGGTTCAGCTCCGGAGACCCTCTGCACATCTACACTATGAATAAAACACACATATCAATACACAATCATTCCTTACCTTTGCGGCTATCTGCTATGGTAACGAAGCATTATAAAACATACAGAACACCTACAAGCTCAAATTGAACCCCCAAAATACCCACAACATATATATAAGCATATAAGTTTCACAGAGGAGTGCTACTGAGCATGGCAATATATATTTAAAACCAGAGACATAACATAAAACACAGACAAAGCTCAGTGCACATCCAGAAAAACTTATATACGGTACAGTGCCTAAATATACATGTATAAATAACTAATAAATAAAATGGTCTTTTAGTTTAACATTTTGGCCAAATTGTTGTAAGCCCTTGAGCCAAACTTCACGGCAGACCACGTTTCAAGGGTCCCTACACTAATATAAATTCTTAATAACCTGTGCATTGCCAGGAAGAATGATTTATAATAAATCTGTCAATATAAGTTGCAAAAGTTCCAAGTCTGATTGAAGCTTTTATTAACCTGTACATTACCAGGAAAAGCACTCTGTAATAGATTTGTCACAATCACACTGCATGCAGGCAAGTTCCCCTGAAAGTTGGAGATGCCATGGAGTGAGCTTTTAACCATTTAAATGTGGGAGGGAGTGAGCTTCAATTGGATAGGAGGTTGCCACCCTCCAAAACAGCCAAGACTAGCTGCACAAGAATTATAAAACATACAGAACACCTACAAGCTCAAATTGAACCCCCAAAATACCCACAACATATATATAAGCATATAAGTTTCACAGAGGAGTGCTACTGAGCATGGCAATATATATTTTAAACCAGAGACATAACATAAAACACAGACAAAGCTCAGTGCACATCCAGAAAAACTTATATACGGTACAGTGCCTAAATATACATGTATAAATAACTAATAAATAAAATGGTCTTTTAGTTTAACATTTTGGCCAAATTGTTGTAAGCCCTTGAGCCAAACTTCGCGGCAGACCACGTTTCAAGGGTCCCTACACTAATATAAATTCTTAATAACCTGTGCATTGCCAGGAAGAATGATTTATAATAAATCTGTCAATATAAGTTGCAAAAGTTCCAAGTCTGATTGAAGCTTTTATTAACCTGTACATTACCAGGAAAAGCACTCTGACCTTTTGCAACTTATATTGACAGATTTATTATAAATCATTCTTCCTGGCAATGCACAGGTTATTAAGAATTTATATTAGTGTAGGGACCCTTGAAACGTGGTCTGCCGTGAAGTTTGGCTCAAGGGCTTACAACAATTTGGCCAAAATGTTAAACTAAAAGACCATTTTATTTATTAGTTATTTATACATGTATATTTAGGCACTGTACCGTATATAAGATTTCTGGATGTGCACTGAGCTTTGTCTGTGTTTTATGTTATGTCTCTGGTTTTAAATGGTAACGAAGCAGCATGAATATATTTTTAATAATACTGTACAGTGAGCAGGGGGTTCCCTGAGCTGAACCGCATTGCTTTGTCCCTTTTGTCGGGACCCCCTGCTTCCCGAGTTACAGGCCCCAGTATGTGTAATTGGGTGGGCAGTGTCGCCGCCATGTTTATAGCGTCCCATACGCTACGTGCCCGCAATAAAGATGGCGTCGACACTGTAACCGATGCCCCAAACCGGGGCCTGTAACTCGGGAAGCAGGGGGTCTCTGAGTCATAAATCAATGCGGTTCAGCTCAGGGGACCCCCTGCTCCCGCACAATTTTATTAAAATACATTAATGCTGCTTCATTACCATAGCGGATAGCCGCTAAGGCAATGAAGTGGTTAACGCATAATAGCATGTTTATTGGGGACAATTGCCCCCAATAAACATTGCAATACACAACATACAATACAGTAATGGGCAAACTTACTATTATCCACAAATGGATAATAGTGTAGTTGTCCATTTAAAATACATAGAGAACAATAAATACATTAAATACATATTGCACTCACCCTTGTCCGGCTGCCACGATGAAGGCCATCCTCATTATCATCTTGCTAATTCCCCCTCCACTTCTGCAAAACAGAAACAAGAATAAAAACATCCAATGTAATGTCCCCTAACCCCTTAATCAGCATAGCGGTTATTAACCGCTACAGTCATTAAGGGGTTAACCCACCCTCACCCACCACTCGGGACGCCTACATACCCTCCACCAATAACCCCTAACCACCTGTGAGGCCTAACCACCCTCACCACTACCCACAAGGGAGGCCTACCCACATACCCTTGGGGCCAATACCCCCTCCCCCCACCCCAACACATACAGTACAATAATGTGCCAAATAACTATTATCCAGATAGGGATAATAGATTATTTGGCCATTATTAAACACATTAGATAGCATAGTAAAATAAAGAAACTTCTACTGACCTCATCAATAAGAAGGCCCCATCGCCAGCATAATCATTGTAGTCCGTTGCCAAAATAATACATAGCCAATACATTGCAATTACATTCACATATCAATGAACCCCTTAATCACCTTATCGGACACTAACCGCAAAGGTAATTAAGGGGTTAAGCCACCCTGGCCCGATACCCACCATTCACACATTCCTTTGTACAGTGGCTTCAGCATGAAAAAAAAATTAAAAACAAAATACAATATATATATATATATATATATATATATATATATATACAGCTGAACCCCGTTATAACGTGGTCCTTGGGGTCCACAACCCCAAGACAGCGTTAAAATGTATTAAGTATTAATAATTATTATTACTAATTGGGTATAATTATTAATACCCAATTAGTAATAATAATTATTAATACTTAATTATTAATTATTAGTAAGTATTAATAATTGTTATTAATAATTAAGTATTAATAATTATTATTACTAATTGGATGTTAATAATTATTAAGTATTAATTAGTAATTATTAATAATTATTAATAACAAGTATTAATACTTACTAATTATTAATAATTATTAAGTATTAATACGTTTTATTAATAAGTAAGTATTAATAATTATTATTAAGTATTTAGTAATAATTATTAATTAGTTAATTAACTGTTAATAATAATAATAATTATTAATCATACTTATTAATAATACATAATTAATCATAAAGAATGATTAATAATGAATTATTAATAAAGAATTATTATTAATACATCATTATTGATTAATAAATAATTATTACTTAATAAAGAATAATAAATAATTATATATTTATAAATTATGCAATATAATTAAAATAATAATTTATTAAAAAATTGAATTATACCATTTCATACAGGAATTGAACCCAGGACCCTTTCATATGTTGGTTAAGAGTTCTACCACTACACCAAGAGTTCTACAGCTACACCACAGGTCGCGCTATAACGGGGTTTACCTGTATATATATATATATACTGTAAATATTACTGTATGTTCATTTGCATGTCTTTGACAGGTCTGCAACCCTGTCTTTCCCCATTATCGCCCAGCATACAGCGCTTCCACTGCAGCAAGGGATTCTGGGAAATGACATGCAAATGAGCACTCAGTGCCAGCTTTTGTCTCAAGCTCGTATTACACATGCAAATCCTCAAGCCAATGCATGCTGTTTTAAACACAGCTTTTAGACAGAGGCTGGGATGAAATGCAAAGCCATTAAACCCACTCACAGACATGTTTCAACCTTGATGGGTATCATCAGTGTGAGGTTGGTTGTAATGGCTAAGCTGGTTTTGAGACTATAGACTAGGTAATCACCAAAATTATTAAGGTTATGGTGGGTAAAAAAAGTGACAAAAACCCTCCACAGTAAAGCATAAACTGTAAATATTACTATACTGCACCGACACACTTTATTCGAGCAAATACCCGGTATGTACCTGGCAGATACCTGGAATGCGCCACTCCTCACCTCTGACAAGCCCCGTTGCATTTGCCTTCCCAGCCTGGGTTCATGCCTGGCTGATGGGCGGCTGATCTGTTAAATGATAATGATTAGGATTTAATAGGCTGCAATGCTTCGCGTGTCTACCAGATGGCATAAATTCATGAATTGTAATGCAGTATATATATATATACTGTGCAGTATTGCAGCCAGCGGGAATAAAATGCTTCAATCCCTGCTTGGAAAATAACTCAATGCACTCGGGCAGAAAACAGTCACAAACCTCAATACACCCGGGTATACCTGAATTCGTGGGACTAGCCAAGCTCGAATAAAGTGTGTCGCCAGTGTATGTTCATTTGCATGTCTTAGACAGGTCTGCAACCCTGTCTTTCCCCATTATCACCCAGCATACAGCGCTTCCACTGCAGCAAGGGATTCTGGGAAATGACATGCAAATGAGCACTCAGTGCCACCTTTTGTCTCAAGCTCGTATTACACATGCAAATCCTCAAGCCAATGCATGCTGTTTTAAACACAGCTTTTAGACAGAGGCTGGGATGAGATGCAAAGCCATTAATTCCACTCTCAGACATGTTTCAACCTTTTTTTTTTTTTTCCTTTTAAAGTTTTATTAACGATTCACTTAATTTCAACCAGTAATAAACAGAAAACATCACTATACATTCCTTACATTGCCAGAAAAAACACAAAACACCACAATACCTAAACATGAATTACTTCCCAAGTCCTACGCTAGGCTTTTCGTACTTTCTCCAGAACACATACATCTACTTACTTCTTTTATCCCAGCAACTTCTCTAAGAAAACATTGATATTACACGTATCACAACTTTTCACTAATTTTCTTACTTCCTCTAAAGACACGTTTGCTTTTTGAAAATCTTCTCTCAACGAATCCGTTTTTGTAGCATCTGACGCTACTGAGATGCCTGCCTGCCTATTTAAACTTTCTATCAGCCTTTTACATACCGCTGCCTCTTCTCACTTTCCAAACCCTTCATAATTTCTAACTTTCTCCTCGCCAAGTTCTCCTCCTTACTTTCTCCTTCTCCCCCTTCACCCCCACTCTTTTGGCCTGCCTTTTCTTCAATCTCATTCCCACTTACTCCACTTACACTTCTCGGTATTTTAGTTCCCTCCACGTTCATCTGACTTTTTTGTGAGGACGAGCTATTACTCTCACTACTCTCTTTCTCCCTCACTTCTCCCCTTGGCTCTTTTATTTTAACCCACTGTACATGCTCCTTTTTTAATTCTTCATATTGCTATTTTGTCAGCTTTTTTCTTTGGTACATCATTTTTTCCAATCTTTCTATTATCTGTTCATCACTACTACCCCCATGCTGCTTCGGAAAATACCCACCCAAAACAGAACATCTCCCACTGCGTTCTCAAAATGTTCCTTTTTCTCTTTTAGGGTTACCTTCCCTGATACTTTTCCATCTTTACCCTCTACACCCTTCTCTCTAGGCTCCACTTTACTCTGGCTATCCTTATCTTCCTTTGTTTCTATCCCTTGCGAAGACTCGTTTTTGCTTCCACTAACAACAAACCCTTTATACTTACTCTTTCACTCTTTACCTTTTCCACTCACACCACCAGGGCCTGCCTTCTCCTCT
>NW_027455746.1:0-31509 GCF_040206685.1 Ascaphus truei
GGGGTACAGAAGATCAGTGAAGCCCACCTAGCATCACCAGGAGACAATGACCCCAAAACACAGACAGTTCAAAGCACCCCCAAAATCCGCTATGAATTCATCATCACCCTGACCAAAGAGGGCAGCAGGGGAGGGGGGCAGCGCCCTGGGGGGGCTGCCCAGGTGCCAGGCCGGGGTGTGAGGGAGGGTTTAGGAATCCCCGAGCAGGGAAATGCCTGGGTGAGAGAGCAGGAACCGGCAGGACCGGATCCGGAGCTGTCACTCTGTGAGGAGGAATCTCAGGCATGCAGAGGACACGGGGCGGCTCCTGCACAGGTGACAGCTCAGACACACCCGGTCACAGGGCTGCAGGTGACACAGGACGGGACCCGGGAGCTGGCAAGAACCGGAGAAGAGCCTCATGAGCAGAAGGAGAAGATCTCCAGCGAGAGGAGAGGACAGTCCTACCGCGACAGGTGAGGAGGGCAGAGGGGCAGGTGCACGGAGGGCAGGTTCCAGTCTGGGAGAGGGGGGAGGGAGAGTGAGAGAAGGGGGAGGGAAAGTGAGAGAAGGGGGGGGAGAGTGAGAGAAGGGGGGGGAGAGTGAGAGAATGGGGGGGAGGGAGTGAGAGAAGGGGGGGAGTGAGAGAAGGGGGGGGAGGAGAGTGAGAGAAGGGGGGGAGAGTGAGAGAAGGGGTGGGGAGTGGGGAGTGAGAGAAGGGGGGGTGAGGAGTGGGATAAGGGGGGGAATGGTGATTGAGAAAAGGGGGGGAATGGGGAGTGAGATAAGGGGGGAATGGTGATTGAGATAAGGGGGGGAATGGGGAGTGAGATAAGGGGGGAATGGGGAGTGAGATAAGGGGGGAATGGGGAGTGAGATAAGGGGGGAATGGGGAGTGAGATAAGGGGGGAAATGGGGAATGAGAGAGGGGGGAATGGGGGAGTGAGATAAGGGGGGAAATTGGGAATGAGAGAGGGGGGAATGGGGGAGTGAGATAAGGGGGGAAATGGGGAATGAGAGAGGGGGGAAATGGGGAATGAGAGAGGGGGGAAATGGGGAATGAGAGATGGGGGAAATGGGAATGAGAGAGGGGGGAAATGGGGAGTGAGAGAGGGGGGAAATGGGGAATGAGAGAGGGGGAAATGGGGAGTGAGAGAAGGGGTGTATGGGGAATGAGAGAGGGGGGAAATGGGGAGTGAGAGAAGGGGTGTATGGGGAATGAGAGAGGGGGGAAATGGGGAGTGAGAGAAGGGGGGTATGGGGAGTGAGAGAATGGGGGTATGGGGAATGAGAGAGGGGGAAACGGGGAGTGAGAGAATGGGGGACATGGGCAGTGAGTGAAGGGGAGGGGGATGGGGAGTGAGAGAAGGAGGACATGGGGAGTGAGAGAAGGGGAGGGGGATGGGGAGTGAGAGAAGGAGGACATGGGGAGTGAGAGAAGGGGAGGGGGATGGGGAGTAAGGGGAGGGTGGATGGGGAGTGAGAGAAGGTGGGAGTGGGGAGTGCGAGAAGGGGAGTATGGAGAGTGAGGAAAGGGGGGAAAGGTATAACGTGGAAGAGAGAAACTAGGGTAAGAGGCAGAGACAGAGGGGAGAGGAAGAGACAAGAAAGAGAGAAAACAAGCCCCAGCATGAGGGGAGAGAGAGAGAGAGCAGGTTTCAGCCTGAGAGGGAGGGTGGTGAGAGACATGGAGAGAGGCAGAGAGCTGTGTGGGAAATACAGATAGGGAGGATATTATATTATATTGATATGTCTTGTACTGAGGGTATAGGGCAGATACTGTGTATAGGGAAGAATGGAAACTAGTATATCTGTAGGATAGCATGTATATAGGTCTTATAGGATATTGGTTATTGGGTGTAATGTATGGCAATGTATTTGTAACATAACATGTATCTAGGATACTGGGTGTATAGAGTGATATATATATAAATATATAGGATATTGAGTATATGAGATAATGTATCTATATGGTGATGCATTTGTGTAGGGTTCTGGGTATATAGCATATATATATATATAGGATACTGCGCATATATTATATTGGGTATATAAGATAATATATCGTAGGGTGATGTATCTGTACTATAATGGGTATGTAGGATACTGAGTATATATAGGATATTGGGAATATGTAATATCGGGTATTCAGTATACTTCTCATATAGAATGTTGGGCTTATAATATAATGTATCTGAAGAGTGATGTATCTGGAATACACTGTGTCTATAGGATAACTTTATTGCGTTATTTATCTGTAATATAGTGTGTGTAGGATAACCTATCTATAGGGTGAAGTATCTGTAATATAACGTGTTTGTAGGATAACGTATCTATAAGGTGATGTATCTGTAATATAGTGTGTGTAGGATAACGTATCTATAAGGTGAAGTATCTGTAATATAGTGTGTGTAGGATAACGTATCTATAGGGTGTAGGATAACGTATCTATAAGGTGATGTACCACAAACGCTGAGGTTGTTTGAGTAGAGAGAATGGGGTAAGTGCTATTGGTGTATGTGCTGTTGTTATGGATCTGCCCCAGGAATCTGCTCGCACCGGGGAGCAGGTTTCGAGCAGAGATACTTTGCACCTCTGCCCTGCACACGGCACTGACCTATATATCTATTTCCAGCTCACAGACTCACCCAGTGACCGTGCGGTGCAGACCTTGTGGTGGGAGGTTCGGCCCGTGTAGTGGGAGGTTTGGGGCGTGTAGTGGGAGGTTTGGGGCGTGTAGTGGGAGGTTTGGGGCGTGTAGTGGGAGGTTTGGGGCGTGTAGTGGGAGGTTTGGGCCGTGTAGTGGGAGGTTTGGGGCGTGTAGTGGGAGGTTTGGGGCGTGTAGTGGGAGGTTTGGGCCGTGTAGTGGGAGGTTTGGGGCGTGTAGTGGGAGGTTTGGGGCGTGTAGTGGGAGGTTTGGGGCGTGTAGTGGGAGGTTTGGGCCGTGTAGTGGGAGGTTTGGGCCGTGTAGTGGGAGGTTTGGGCCGTGTAGTGGGAGGTTTGGGCCGTGTAGTGGGAGGTTTGGGCCGTGTAGTGGGAGGTTTGGGGCGTGTAGTGGGAGGTTTGGGCCGTCTGGGTTGGTAGTGGGAGGTTTGGGCGTGTAGTGGGAGGTTTGGGCGTGTAGTGGGAGGTTTGGGGCGTGTAGTGGGAGGTTTGGGGCGTGTAGTGGAGGTTTGGGGCGTGTAGTGGATGTTTGGGCGTGTAGTGGGAGGTTTGGGCCGTGTAGTGGGAGGTTTGGGCCGTGTAGTGGGAGGTTTGGGGCGTGTAGTGGGAGGTTTGGGCCGTGTAGTGGGAGGTTCGGGGCGTGTAGTGGGAGGTTCGGGGCGTGTAGTGGGAGGTTCGGGCGTGTAGTGGGAGGTTCGGGGCGTGTAGTGGGAGGTTTGGGCCGTGTAGTGGGAGGTTTGGGCCGTGTAGTGGGAGGTTTGGGGCGTGTAGTGGGAGGTTTGGGGCGTGTAGTGGGAGGTTTGGGGCGTGTAGTGGGAGGTTTGGGGCGTGTAGTGGGAGGTTTGGGCCGTGTAGTGGGAGGTTTGGGCCGTGTAGTGGGAGGTTTGGGGCGTGTAGTGGGAGGTTTGGGCCGTGTGAGTGGGAGGTTTGGGGCGTGTAGTGGGAGGTTTGGGGCGTGTAGTGGGAGGTTTGGGCCGTGTAGTGGGAGGTTTGGGCCGTGTAGTGGGAGGTTTGGGGCGTGTAGTGGGAGATTTGGGCCGTGTAGTGGGAGGTTTGGGGCGTGTAGTGGGAGACTTGGGCCGTGTAGTGGGAGGTTTGGGCCGTGTAGTGGGAGGTTTGGGCCGTGTAGTGGGAGGTTTGGGCCGTGTAGTGGGAGGTTTGGGCCGTGTAGTGGGAGGTTTGGGCCGTGTAGTGGGAGGTTTGGGGCGTGTAGTGGGAGGTTTGGGGCGTGTAGTGGGAGGTTTGGGCCGTGTTGTGAGAGTTTTGGACCTTGTAATCTCCCATCACTGCTCTATCAGCAGAGCCATAACTGCCCAGAGAGATACAAAGTCCAGTGGGCGTGTGAGGTCAGTGGCACTGCCTCCTGATACACCGGCCTGTAGGATTTTGTGCCCCCGCCCCGGCTGCATTTAAAGGTTTGTGGTAAAGTAGGTAGCAGACGATTCAGAGGGGGCCGTCTGTGTCATGTGCACAGGGAGTGTAGCTGGAGCATGTAAGTACTGCGTAGGGTTAAATGTACGCTGTGTACAAGGTCCCAGGGTGAGATCACTGTCAGCTGAGTCAGGTACAACGTGTCTCCCCGGCTGCTTCTGATCCAGGTAACATTTTAGCACTGAACATGTATGTTGTATGTGAACATTCAGCAGGAGAGATGCCAGGAGCAAGGGAAAGAATCTGATGTGGCCGCGGGTACTAACTGAAATGCATTCATACCCAGGTAATAAGGCATTAGGACCATGTGAGGAAGCAGTGCTATGCCATTAACTTCTATAGGCCCTATAGGCGCCTTACAGCTTAGCTGCACTTAGTACGCAGTATGACCCTTAACGTTTCCCGCACAGAGTAAATCCCAGGGCCCCCCTCTCCTGTAACCCTGACCAATCAGAGGCTGGCACGGGGTGAGTGACAGGGTAGAAATGAGGGTGACTGCGATGAGTGATGTGCCGCTGACAAGGAAATGATAACACTGGATGCAGAGACCAAACTGACACCTCAAATGACTCGCAGACACCAGGTCACTCAACGCAGCCTCACAGCTCAGCACACGCCTCCTCACTCTCCCACTCCAAGTCTCTCTCACTCCAACTCTCTCCCTCTCCAACTCTCTCCCTCTCCAACTCTCTCCCTCTCCAAGTCTCTCCCTCTCCAAGTCTCTCCCTCTCCAACTCTCTCCCTCTCCAACTCACTCTCCCACTCCAAGTCTCTCTCACTACAACTCTCTCCCTCTCCAACTCTCTCCCTCTCCAAGTCTCTCCCTCTCCAAGTCTCTCCCTCTCCAACTCTCTCCCTCTCCAACTCTCTCCCTCTCCAACTCTCTCCCTCTCCAACTCTCTCCCACTCCAACTCTCTCTCCCTCTCCAACTCTCTCCCACTCCAACTCTCTCTCCCTCTCCAACTCTCTCCCACTCCAACTCTCCCTCTCCAACTCTCTCTCCCTCTCCAACTCTCTCTCCCTCTCCAACTCTCTCTCCCTCTCCAACTCTCACCCACTCCCCCTCACTCCCACTCTCCCCCTCTCCAACGTTCTCTCTCTTCTCTTTCCTCTCTCTCTCTCCTCCCTCTCTCTCTCTCTGTCTCACACTCATTTTCTCTCTCTCTCTCCTCTTTCCTCTCTCTCACTGTCCTCTTTCCTCTCTCTTTCATTGTCCTCTTTCCACTCTCTTTCACTGTCCTCTTTCCTCTCTCTCACTGTCATCTTTCCTCTCTCTCTCACTGTCCTCTTTCCTCTCTCTCTCTCCTCTTTCCTCTCTCCCACTCTCCTCTTTCCTCTCTCCCACTCTCCTCGTTCCTCTCTCCCACTCTCCTCTTTCCTCTCTCCCACTCTCCTCTCTCCCACTCTCTTCTTTCCTCTCTCTTACTGTCCTGTTTCCTCTCTCTCACTCCTCTTTCCTATCTCTCACTCCTCTTTTCTCTCTCTCACTCTCCTCTTTTCTCTCTCCCACTCTCCTCTTTCCTCTCTCTCACTCCTCTTTTCTCTCTCTCCCACTCTTCTCTTTTCTCTCTCTCATTCTCCTCTTTTCTCTGTCTCACTATCCTCTTTTCTCTCTCTCACTCTCCTCTTTCCTCTCTCTCACTCTCCTCTTTCCTCTCTCGCACTCTCCTCTTTTCTCTCTCTCACTCTCCTCTTTCCTCTCTCGCACTCTCCTCTTTCCTCTCTCGCACTCTCCTCTTTCCTCTCTCTCACTCCCTCTTTTCTCTCTCTCACACTCCTCTTTTCTCTCTCTCACTCTCCTCTTTTCTCTCTCTCACTCTCCCCCCCGTACACTTTCTCACTCTCTCACTTTTCCCTGTCTCTCTCCTCCATTGATGCCTGCTCATTGCAATCAGTTTAGAGAGTGCGGTTACTGGCGCGTGAGACCTCTGCACAGATTATATACAGGCTATTTGTACATACAAGAGACAAACACACTCATTTTCACTGTGATAAACACACCAGAACAGGTTCCCTTTGAGCGACATGCCCTGACCTGATAAACCAGCGCCTCCTTATCGGCAGGTAATTAGTTATCACGCAGGATGGGCTGCGGTTCTTGGCTCGGCGCCTGCTCTCTGTGGCTCCTCCCAGGCTGACGAATGTAACTTGTCCCCTGTGCCTAGTAATTTCTATACCCAGCTCCTCTCCTGCCTGCCACATGATAACCCGACTCCTCAAGTGCAGTGAACCTCTCACAATGCAAAGGGTTTAACCCTTCACTGCCAGGGGGGACTGCAGTGCAACTGTTATTATGTCGCTCTGCATGCTATTATAATACTTTGCGTGTTATTATATCACTCTACATGTTATTATATCACTCTGCATGGAATGACATCACTCTACATGTTATTATATCACTCTGCATGGAATGACATCACTCTACATGTTATATGACTCTGCATGGAATGACATCACTCTACATGTTATATGACTCTGCATGGAATGACATCACTCTACATGTTATTATATCACTCTGCATGGAATGACATCACTCTACATGTTATATCACTCTGCATGGAATGACATCACTCTACATGTTATTATATCACTCTGCATGGAATGACATCACTCTACATGTTATTATATCACTCTGCATGGAATGACATCACTCTACATGTTATTATATCACTCTGCATGGAATGACATCACTCTACATGTTATTATATCACTCTGCATGGAATGACATCACTCTACATGTTATTATATCACTCTGCATGGAATGACATCACTCTACATGTTATTATATCACTCTGCATGTTGTATGTAGGTATACAGTGGCGTATGTAGACATGAGCGGGCTCTGGGCAACATTTTTCTATTGCGTTGGTCGCGCCTGCGCATGAGCAGCCGGCAAGTGCCGATCGCGCAGTGCGTGGTGGCAAGTGCACTTCGCGCATGCGCAATCGGCAAATGTGCCGGGACAAATATGGATTGGTCACCCTATAGAGCGGGCCTTCAAGAGCGCGCGCCCACAGGCTTTGCCTGGGCTATAGTTACGCCACTGTATGTGTATCTTCATTTATATAGTGCCATCCATTTACACAGCGCTTCGCAGCAGTAATACACGTGACATCATAATATTACACATAGTGGGAATAAGCTCTTCAGACATGAAAGTAACAATAGGAAAGGGAGTCCCTGCCCCGAAGAGCTTACAATAAGTATGATATCACTGCGTGCTATTATCACACTCATCATGTTATTATATTACTCTTCATTTTATGTAATCTTACTCTGCGTGTTATTATATTGCCCGGGGTGTTATTATTGCTATGTTGCTCTGCATGTCATTTCCGTGTCATTACGTTGCTCCGCGTGTCATTACATTGCTCTGCGTGTCATTATGTTGCTTTGCATGTTATTATATTGTTATTAAATGGCTCTGCGTGTTATTTTACGTTGCGCTGCGTGTTAGTTTATGGCTCTGCGTGTTATTACGTATCTCTGTTTGGTATTATATCTCCGCGTGTCATTACATTGCTCTGCGTGTCATTACGTTGCTCCGCGTGTCATTACGTTGCTCCGCGTGTCATTACGTTGCTCCGCGTGTCATTACGTTGCTCCGCGTGTCATTACGTTGCTCCGCGTGTCGCTCTGCGTGTCATTACGTTGCTCTGCGTGTCATTACATTGCTCCGCGTGTCATTACGTTGCTCCGCGTGTCATTACGTTGCTCCGCGTGTCATTACGTTGCTCCGCGTGTCATTACGTTGCTCCGCGTGTCGCTCTGCGTGTCATTACGTTGCTCTGCGTGTCATTACGTGTCATTACGTTGTCCTGCGTGTCATTACGTTGCTCCTCGTGTAATTACGTTGCTCTGCATGTCATTACGTTGCTCCTCGTGCAATTACGTTGCTCTGCATGTCATTACGTTGCTCCGCGTGTCATTACGTTGCTCCGCGTGTCATTACATTGCTCCTCATGTAATTACGTTGCTCTGCGTGTCATTACGTTGCTCCGCGTGTCCTTACGTTGCTCCGCGTGTCATTACGTTGCTCCTCATGTAATTACGTTGCTCTGCGTGTCATTACGTTGCTCCGCGTGTCCTTACGTTGCTCCGCGTGTCATTACGTTGCTCCGCGTGTCCTTACGTTGCTCCGCGTGTCATTACGTTGCTCCGCGTGTCATTACGTTGTCCTGCGTGTCATTACGTTGCTCCTCGTGTAATTACGTTGCTCTGCATGTCATTACGTTGCTCCTCGTGCAATTACGTTGCTCTGCGTGTCATTACGTTGCTCCGCGTGTCATTAAGTTGCTCTGCGTGTCATTACGTTGCTCCGGGTGTCATTACGTTGCTCTGCGTGTCATTACGTTGCTCTGCGTGTCATTACGTTGCTCCGCGTGTCGTTACGTTGCTCCGCGTGACGTTACGTTGCTCCACGTGTCATTACGTTGCTCCGCGTGTCATTACGTTGCTCTGCGTGTCATTACGTTGCTCTGCGTGTCCTTACGTTGCTCTGCGTGTCATTACGTGTCATTACGTTGCTCCGCGTGTCATTACGTTGCTCCGCGTGTCATTACGTTGCTCCGCGTGTCATTACGTTGCTCCGCGTGTCATTACATTGCTCCGCGTGTCATTACGTTGCTACGCGTGTCCTTACGTTGCTCCGCGTGTCATTACGTTGCTCTGCGTGTTAATTTGTGGCTCTGCAATGTCTTTCCAGTCCCTGTGGCGGACTTTGTATACCCTAGTAACGGGGCCGGGGGGGCTGGGGGGGGAGAGGGGGCTCTGAAGCTGGCGATACTTTGGGGAAGACACGAGTGAGTGTTCCAGCACTGAGTGGGTGCAGGGAGCAGCTTCCCAGCAGAGGGAATTCAGAGTTGCTTAGGATAAACCTAGAGACCCTGCAGGTTTAGGGTTAAACAGGATGACAGGAATTCAGCAAGAGCTTCCCTGTCCCCTGGTGTGACAAACACAGATTGCGCGTGTCACACCGGTTCCCGAGATATTTACCGGTAAAGGTACCGGTGTTACTTCCTGGCTTCGTGCTGGGTTTTAAATGGCCGTTCAATGGGAAGGCCGAACTGATGATGCCATAGCTTCCTATTGGCCGGCGTGACAATGGGGGACTTATTGGCCTATTTTGTTTCCCCTGGAGGATAATGAAATGCTAGTACCTTCACCATGATGTATCTCCGAAACCAGGGGGAGCCCTTGGATCAGTTCAGCTCTGGGGACCCCCAGATTCCTATTCTGCGAAAAACAAAAGAACTAGCAGCAAGGATAGATGTTCCAAGTCTGTCTTAATAGCACTTTAAACAATGCTGACAATGTCTCTTCCATCTTCTTTCTAGATCCCTCGGCTTGGAAGTTAGTGAGCAACGCTCCCTACTCGACTCTGGCTCGGAGCGGGAGGCCAAAAACCCCAGACCTGACTCCTCCAAGATGGAGAAGGATGAGGACCTCCAGAGCCATCGCAGCCGCAGCCCAAGGACGACGTCCTTAACCAGGGTGGCAGGGATACGAAACTCCTTTGAGCCCATCTGTGCACCAACCCGGAAGGGCAGGGTCTCCGGCACAGTGAAGCCCAGGATGCTGGTGCAAGGGGCTCTCCTTCCACAGCCCTACGTGAGCCATGTGAGTGGTCTGCGGAAAGTGTTTGAAGACATCGGTATGAGGGAGGAGGGCGTCCGGCACTGGGAGGAACCAAAACACAAGCCATTTGGATCCCTCAGAGGGACGAGACTCCCGGTGACCCGAGACTTGCCCAACAACCCTGAGATTCATGAGCCAATATATGCTCAAGTTTTCAACCCTGTCAGAAAAACATCTTTTGGGAGAGTGAGTGAAAATGCCAAGACTTCTGTCACAGTCCTGTCTGCCAAACCATGTCCAGGCCCAGAAGTCCAGTGCAGTGACAGTAGGGAGGAGTCTTCAGAGCCCAAGGACGGAGCTGGTACACATACTGCAATAACTCATAGAGAGAAGCATGAGGATAGTAGACAAATGAGGCCTTCACCAAAAGAACGCCTCCTGCCTCCCAGAGTCTCAACGCCGCCCCCAGAGAGGCAAAGGGATAATGTCTCAATTACACTGGGGTCACCAAAAGGCTGGAGAAAATGTGATGAAAGTCCTGTTATCCAGTCACCCAGATCGCTCCGCTTCCAGGGGGATGGGGGCATGACGGATACTGCTTCACCCTCAGGGGCTCAGATCTCCGGGGACACATTTTTCTTCAAGTCTTCCAGAGACAGCTCCTTGTGTGATATCCCGGACTCAAGGCCACCACACAGAAATGACAGGGCCAATGGCAACACAGATACTGGGTCAAGAAGGCAGAGAAACAGTAGCACCATGGTCTCTAAGTCAACAAAAGTGAGTGAGGGACAAGTTGAGAGTTCAAGCAAAGTGACTCTAATCCAGGATGGAAATCCTGTTGTCAGTGTTAGAAAGACTGAGAAGACATCGTCTGAAACAACGGTGGATAGTGAGAGACAATCTGTTATTACTGTTTTATTAAAAGAGGTCCAGAGGAGAGATAAGCAACATGTAAACTCTACAGTACTAGCAAAGAGTCGGGAACGCAAGGCGGTTGATATTGGGATCATGGGAAGACGGTTAAGAAAACCTGAAGAGAATAAGGGGAGTAGCAGGGTTATAGAGACAGTGGGATCATTAGAACAGGAACGCCCTGCAGAGGAAACCCCAACACCAGCTCAAAATCAGGCACAATATGATGAAGACTCTGCTCTTCTAAAAAACCCAAGAGAAAAGAAATCGCAATGCACCAGTTTTGTCATATTTACATCGACAGAGAGCGGCACTCATGGAGGGCGAGTGGGAGCTCAAAGAGAATACTCTGAGCAAAGGGTTATCAGTGACATAATTACAGACCCTATAAGAGAAACTGTGAAGGGTGATGCAGGGGAGCCCCCGGTAACATTAGCAGAGGAACGTGTACAGCCTGCGGAGGAATCCCCCGCAGAGTGCATAGTGAGAAACGGATATTACCCCACTTCCACTGCTGTCCTGCAGGAAAAGATACATTACCCCTTTCCTATCACCATTCCGCAGGGAAACAAGGTGCAGAGTACCCAGAACCATTGCGATGCTGCAATGACAAGTGGAAAGTCAAACAGAGATGAGATAGAGTCTAGTGAGACTCAAGAAGAAACCACAGATGATGAGCGTGAAAAGAGGCCACAAGGAGAGGAGCTCCTGACACATGCTGATCTTGGGATTATACCAACAGTAGATACGACAATCCAAATCATCAGAGGAAGAGCAATATCCAAATCACCTACAGAAAGTGCCTGCTCCGATTTGGATGAGAACTCTCGTACATTGGCACACCTGGTCCAGAATGTTGGGGAATGTGTCATCTCTGAACCTCATGAAGAAAGAGTGGGGGAAGGAGAGGCTGGGGGCGTGAGGGGAGAGGCTGGGGGCGTGAGGGGAGAGGCTGGGGGCGTGAGGGGAGAGGCTGGGGGCGTGAGGGGAGAGGCTGGGGGCGTGAGGGGAGAGGTTGGGGGCGTGAGGGGAGAGGTTGGGGGCGTGAGGGGAGAGGTTGGGGGCGTGAGGGGAGAGGTTGGGGGCGTGAGGGGAGAGGTTGGGGGCGTGAGGGGAGAGGCTGGGGGCGTGAGGGGAGAGGCTGGGGGCGTGAGGGGAGAGTCTGGGGGCGTGAGGGGAGAGGCTGGGGGCGTGAGGGCACAGTCTGGGGGCGTGAGGGGAGAGTCTGGGGGCGTGAGGGCAGAGGCTGGGGGCGTGAGGGGAGAGGCTGGGGGCGTGAGGGGAGAGGCTGGGGGCGTGAGGGGAGAGGCTGGGGGCGTGAGGGGAGAGGCTGGGGGCGTGAGGGGAGAGGTTGGGGGCGTGAGGGGAGAGGTTGGGGGCGTGAGAGGAGAGGTTGTGGGCGTGAGGGGAGAGGTTGGGGGCGTGAGGGGAGAGGTTGGGGGCGTGAGGGGAGAGGTTGGGGGCGTGAGGGGAGAGGTTGGGGGCGTGAGGGAAGAGGCTGGGGGCGTGAGGGGAGAGGCTGGGGGCGTGAGGGGAGAGGCTGGGGGCGTGAGGGGAGAGTCTGGGGGCGTGAGGGGAGAGGCTGGGGGCGTGAGGGGAGAGGCTGGGGACGTGAGGGGAGAGTCTGGGGGCGTGAGGGGAGAGGCTGGGGGCGTGAGGGGAGAGGCTGGGGGCGTGAGGGGAGAGGCTGGGGGCGTGAGGGGAGAGGCTGGGGGCGTGAGGGGAGAGGCTGGGGGCGTGAGGGGAGAGGATGGGGGCGTGAGGGGAGAGGCTGGGGGCGTGAGGGGAGAGTCTGGGGGCGTGAGGGGAGAGGTTGGGGGCGTGAGGGGAGAGGCTGGGGGCGTGAGGGCAGAGGCTGGGGGCGTGAGGGGAGAGGCTGGGGGCGTGAGGGGAGAGGCTGGGGGCGTGAGGGGAGAGGCTGGGGGCGTGAGGGGAGAGGCTGGGGGCGTGAGGGGAGAGGCTGGGGGCGTGAGGGGAGAGGATGGGGGCGCGAGGGGAGAGGCTGTAGGCGCGAGGGGAGAGGCTGAAGACGTATGGGGAGAGGCTGAAGACGTGAGGGGAGAGGCTAAAGACGTGAGGGGAGAGACTGGAGGCGCGAGGGGAGAGGCTGTAGACGTGTGGGGAGAGGCTGAAGACGTGAGGGGAGAGGCTGAAGACGTGAGGGGAGAGGCTGAAGACGTGAGGGGAGAGGCTGAAGACGTGTGGGGAGAGGCTGAAGACGTGTGGGGAGAGGCTGAAGACGTGTGGGGAGAGGCTGAAGACGTGAGGGGAGAGGCTGAAGACATGATGAGAGAGGCTGGAGACGTGAGGGGAGAGGCTGAAGACGTGAGGGGAGAGGCTGAAGACGTGATGAGAGAGGCTGGAGACGTGAGGGGAGAGACTGGAGACGTGAGGGGAGAGGCTGGAGATGTGAGGGGAGAGACTGGAGACGTGAGGGGAGAGGCTGGAGACGTGAGGGGAGAGGCTGGAGACGTGAGGGGAGAGGCTGGAGACGTGAGGGGAGAGGCTGGAGACGTGAGGGGAGAGGCTGGAGATGTGAGGGGAGAGGCTGGAGATGTGACGGGAGAGGCTGGATATGTGATGGTTATTGTGTCAACAAAGGAGGAGCCATCTGAAAATGTCAGTGACCAGTCTTCTGACATACCCCTGCAAGGACAACTGATAGAGAATACTGGAGGCTCTGTCCTAACAAACACAAGTGCCCAGCAGGAGAAATCACATGGCAGATTCAGAGAGTTCATCTATGATGTTAGCAGCTCCCAAGCAGGAGATACCCACAGATATGCAGAAACAAAGACTAGGGACCAAATCCTAGATACACCCCAACCCGATACTGGTAGAAGTAGTTCTGTGATAGGTTCAGGAGTATATGACAAACAAATAGTGGGTTCATATGCAAGAGAAGAAGTTGCTGTGACTTCCTCAGAAGGGCCATGTATGGTGACCTCAAGAGTCAGTGACTCAGAGGCAGAGGACATAGTGAGCTCTGCTGTCCAGGAAGATGTGATAGACCAGTGTGCAGTGTCCTGTGCTCAAGAAGAGCTGACACCGCTAGAACAAACCCCCCATCCTGTGCAACGCACCCAGGTCTCCGGTATGGAGGAAGTGTCTCCACCCAATGGAGTGACTGAAGCAGGCACGGGGGAGGGAGCTGGGCACTGTGTGGAGGAGCAAGTGAGAGAGTCCGCTGAGGACATGGAGGTTTGGATAAATACCCTGCGGCAGCTGGAGACCCCCGAAATAATGAGGCACCAGAGAGTGTCATGGCACCCACGCTCCTCCCCGCTATCTGTGTACGCTACCCTGCCCCCAATTAAAGAGGATCAGGGCTCTCCCAAATCAGGGGACCATGCATCCAAATGTGACCACCCTGACTTTACAAGGGGGCTGAAGGAAGAGGAGGAAGAGCTGGAGATGATTCCCTTGCAGAACCCGAATCAGCGTCCCCCAGAGGAAGAGAAGGAGAAGAAGCCAGAGCAGCCGGAGCGTAAATACTCATGGGAGAGAAGCACAGACAGGCCGCTGGAGAAGTCCTCCCCACTCGATATGATGAGGAAGCACTCTGGGGATGATACCTGCAGGAGTGCAACCTACAAGGCCATGGTCACCCAAAACCTCAGCCTCCGTCAGAGCTCGATCATCGGCTCCTTGCTGCTGTCCGACCGGCTGAATAAAACGGCAGAGAAGTCAGAGGGAAAATCCTCCTGGAAGGACAGCAGCCTACTCCTCTACAAGCCACCTGAGAAAGTGCCGCTACAATTGAAGGAGGAGAATGGGCAGAGTCCCCCAGAGAAGGAGCCAGCCATAGCTGTAAGTGTCCTGTCCCCAATCAATGACACCTCTGTGTGCGCACAAGAGGATCACCAGCCTCAGGCGCAGGGCTCCGGAGCCTCGTCACCTTCACAACTTGACAACAGAGGGGGATCAGCATCCGACCTGCTACCCAGCCCCCTCCCCTCCAAGCAGGACACACTAGTTGCCTCCCAGTTTAAAGCTTTCCCGGATGCCTGGGTGAGTATGCGTGATCTATAATATGGCCGTAGCATTGTATTGGGGTGTGCTGTAATGCACTGGGGCGTGTTACAATATATCTAATCTAACTGGCCTCTACACAATGCAACTTCCCTGCACTCTGCTTCCTTATCATTCAGGGTTTGGTGATTGATCTGGCATAATTGAGTTATTGATCTGTCATTAAACATTAGCTATCACTTATGAATTTGTCACTGCCGGATAAGGATCTGTCATTATTGACAGTTATCAATTGATCATTTTCAACACTTTTTGCTTATTGATCAGTCATTCACGATTTTGTTTTTTTTATATTGATCTGTATTGATCAGTAGTTAGCAATGATTGATCTGTCATCATTGAGCTATATTTGGCATTGGTCTGTCATTATCAGATGGTGATCAGTTATTGTTCTGTCATTATAAGTAGTTATCGGGTATTTATCGGTCATTGGTGAGTGACAGTGTTTTGGTTTGTTTTGCACAGGATCACACGGAGAAGGAGCACGGCAAGCTGAATCCCAGACCAGGGAAGGTAAAGAGATCTCTGGGGTCTTCACTGATGGTCACAATAGGCAGGAGACCCTATTACCACAGCCCCAATCCCACCCCCATCCATACACACACCAGGGCAGGCCAACTCCAGTCCTCAAGGGCCACCACCTGGTCAAGTTATCAGGATATCCCTGCTTCGGCACAGGTGGCTCAATCAGTTGACTGAGCCACTGACAGCCACCTGTGCTGAAGCACGGATATCTTGAAAACCTGACCTGGAGTTGGCCACCCCTGCTCTAGGGTGATGAGAGGGAGTGGGGATAGAGAGGAAGACCTGTGGGAGGACATCCCTGCCCCGTTGTGACCCTCCTTGTGCCCCCTCCACAGATCGTTGTGTTTTCGGAGGCTGGTTACAGCGGGCAGAGTCACGCGATCTGCAGCGATGTGAGCGACTGCACAGCCTGGGAGCTGCAGGAAGCCATCTCTGTCCGTGTTATCCGAGGGGGGTGAGTGTGAGGAGACTGGGGAGAGGGGATGTATACATATAGATTTATATATGTGTATGGGTGTGTGTGTAATATATACAGTATATATATATATATATATAGTGCAGAATAAATGAGTTCTTCAGTATTAGGTGATACCTTTTTTATTGGACTAACAATTTATGTCATAGGACAAGTTTCCGAGAGTTTTCCTCTCTTCCTCAGGACAGCAATACTGATATACAAAGGTTTCTATGGCTAAAACAGTGCAGAGAGAAAAAAAAAAAAAGAAAACATATGTACTGTAGATAAGGTAGGGTGTTAAAAGTGTTTAAAGCCAGGGGAGGGTGACAAGGAAAGGTGTGGAGGGGGAGGGATGCTGTGGGGGGAGAGAAAGTGTGGATGAGAATAGAGGCAAGCAGGATAATTACAAACAATTATGATAGGGTGTGAGAAAACCCATGTCCGCATTAAGTCCACTTGTTTTGGTGTCAGAGTCTTATCATTCTGAGCTCAAATGTTTTCCGTTCCTTGGTGCTTTTAAACATTCCATTGAGGATTTTGATTTTTAAATCATTTATGGAATGATCTGGTAGTGAGAAGTGATGTCCCACAGGTGAACAGTATCTTCCTTCTTCGTGATGGAGTATAGAGTGTCTGTGCATATTCATTCTGCCTTGTAGTTTTTGGCTGGTTTCCCCAATGTAGCATCCTTGGTCACATCTCTCTATCTCTCTCTCTATCTCTCTCTCTCTCTCTCTCTCTCTCTCTCTATCTCTCTCTCTCTCTATCTCTCTCTATCTCTCTCTCTCTCTCTCTCTCTCTCTCTCTATCTCTATCTCTATCTCTATCTCTATCTCTATCTCTATCTCTATCTCTATCTCTACACACACACGAGCCAACTGTATATATACATATTATATATATATAATGATGTGTGTGTGTGTGTATATATATATAATGATGTGTGTGTATATACAGCTGGCTCGTGTACGAGAAGCCTCGGTTTCAGGGCAGGCGTATGATGCTGTTGGAAGGTGACACTGAGCTGACACTTCCGTGGCTCGGGGGGAAGGAGCCAGAGAGAGACCCTGAGGAGCGGCCCAAGAAACCCAAGTTCCATATAGGATCCCTGCGACATGTGGTCAAGGTGAGTGTGGGGGGGAGAGAAAGGAATATGTAAGGGGGGAGAGAGGGATGTGTGAGGAGGGAGAGAGGGATGTGTGAGGAGGGAGAGAGGGATGTGTGAGGAGGGAGAGAGGGATGTGTGAGGAGGGAGAGAGGGATGTGTGAGGAGGGAGAGAGGGATGTGTAAGGGGGGAGAGAGGGATGTGTGAGGAGAGAGGGATGTGCGAGGGGGAGGGAGGGATGTGCGAGGGGGAGAGAGGGGACAAGGGGATGTATGAGGGGGGATGAGAGGGATGGGAGAAGGGGAGTTAGAGGGATGTAAGGGGGGAGATAGGAATGTGAGTGGGGGGGAATGAAAGTTGTGAGGGTGGCAGAGAGGATTTTGGGGAGAAAAGGTTTCAGGGGAGTATAGGGTGAGAGAGGGTGTGAGGGGAGTATAGGGTGAGAGAGGGTGTGAGGGGAGTATAGGGTGAGAGAGGGTGTGAGGGGAGTATAGGGTGAAAGAGGGTGTGAGGGGAGGACTAGGTGTGTTAGAGAGGGGAGGGAGTCGGGTGTGAAAGAGAGGAGTGGAGGAGAGGGGAGTTACTCGTGTTAGAGAGGGGTGCGGTGTAAAGCAGGAGAGGGGAGTGGAGGGGTGATCAGGGACAACCTATCTCTGACCTGGGAGCTTCCAGACCAGAAAAATATTTAGCCTCCTTTAAATACAGCATGCAGCCACCTCTGGGAGAGGGGGAGGAGAGAAGGGGGGAGTTGGGAGAGGGTGGGGGATGAGGGGGGAGAAAAGTGGGGGAGAAAAGTGGGGGAGGAGGGGGGAGAGTGGTGATGGTGTATTCCTGCTTTGCAAGCGCGTCCCAGGAGAAAGGAGCAGTGATATTTATTAGTAGTATTATTATGGGGTTCTCCCACGTACCGCTGTTTTACGCTCTCTCTCTCTTCCAGGGTTTCCAAGTCCCGAAGATCGGTCTGTTCCAGGGGATGAACGGCGAGGGCAAGAAGGTGACGTTTGTGGCGGGCGCCCCAGACGCTCGTATATATGGACAGCCAATCAAGACGAGCTCCGTCATCGTGTACTCTGGCCTGTGAGAGAGGGGAGGGAGAAGGGGAGGAGGAGGATGTTTAGGGTTATTACACTTAAGTGATACTGTACACATTTCCTGTCTGTTATTACACCCATGTGATATATACCCCGGGTCTGTTATTACACCCATGTGATATATACCCCGGGTCTGTTATTACACCCATGTGATATATACAACGGGTCTGTTATTACACCCATGTGATATATACACCATGTCTGTTATTACCCTTGTGTGATATATACACCAGCTGTTATTACCCTTGTGTGATATATATACACCAGCTGTTATTATCCTTGTGTGATATATATATACACCAGCTGTTATTACCCTCATGTGATTATACACCCTGTCTGTTATTACCATTGTGTGATATATACACCCTGTCTGTCCCCAGTTGGCTGTTATACAGTCAGCCTTTCTTTGAGGGGGATCCATATATCCTGGAGCCCGGAGGGTACCCCAACATGAAGTCCTGGGGTGGGCAGGACACCCACGTCGGCTCCCTGCAGTCTGTTGGAATTGTAAGTGTGCATTGCGCATGCGCGCTGAGCTAATGGAATCTTTCTCACACAGCCACTCTCTCCTCTCTCCCTCTGTATTTCTACCCCTTTTCTCACCCTCTCCTCCCCCTCCCCATAACTCCATCATCTCCCCCCTCTCTCCTTCACCTCCATCTCTTTTTCTTTCCCTCCTCCAACCCCCTTCGCCCCCTCTCCCTTCCTCCCCGTCTCATCCCCCTCTCCTTCCCCCTTCTCTCCCTCCTCTCCCTTCCTCCCCCGTCTCATCCACCCATCTCTCCCTCTCCTTTCCCCTGCCCCTCTTTTCCTTCCCTATCCCTCTCCTTCCCCGTCTCCTTCTCCCTACCCCTCTCTCTCGTACCCCCTCCTCCACTTTCTCTCCTCCCCTCTTCTCTATCAAACCCCCCCTCCTCTCTCATCTTCCCCCTTGAATCCCTCTCCTCCTCCTCTACCCCTTCTCCCTGTTCCACCTTTCCCCCCTCTCCCTTTTCCACCTTTCCCCCTATCCATCTTCTCTCCCCTATCCTTTCTCTCTTCCTCTCTCCCCCCCTTTGCCTCTCCCCACCCTTTGCCCCTCCCCCTCTGTCTGTCTGTCTGTCTCCCTACCCTTTCTCTCTCTTTCTGACCTTTACTTGTTTCTTATCCTCAGGGGGGCCCCACTGTGGAGAAACCCAATGAACCCAAAGTGAGTATGACCGCAGTAGGGGGTTGATGTGAGTGAGAGTGTGCACAGAGGGTGTCAAGTTTGAGCAGAAGACTCTGTGTGGGTCAGTCTGCGCAGAGGATGCTGTGTAGTGTGGTTCAGTGTCTGCATCGTGGATGAAGTGTGGAGTGTGCATAGAGGATGCAGTGTGGTGTGTGCATAGAGGATGTAGTGTGGTGTGTGCATAGAGGGTGTAGTGTGTGCACTGAGGATGCAGTGCAGTATGGTACAGTGGATGAAGTGTGCTACAGTGGATGCAGTGTCTGTGCAGAGGATGCAGTGCAGTGTGGTACAGTGGATGCACTATCTGTGCAAAGAATGGAGTGTGGTGTAGTGTGCACAGAGGATGCAGTGCAGTGTGGTACAGTGGATGCAGTGTCTTTGCAAAGGATGTAGTATGGTGTAGTGTGTGCCCCGAGTATGCAGTGTAGTGTGGTGCACAGAGGGTGTAGTGTGTGCCCCGAGTATGCAGTGTAGTGTGGTGCACAGAGGGTGTAGTGTGTGCACAGAGTATGTTCTGGCCCAAGCACACCGATAGATGCGTAGGTACAAGCAGGTTAACTCAATCCCATATATCAGGCAAGGGAACCTTCTTACCCCCCTTACCTTCAGGCTGCAGATCACGTGTTGCCAGGCAACCAATAGAGCTTCTAGAATTTCCTGAGGGAAGATTGGAACGTTAGTTTAGCTGACAGGACCGTTAGGACAGTTAGGACTGTTTGGGCAGTTAGTGAGTTGGAAGCTGGACACTGAAGGGGTAGGGTGTGAGTGTGCAGGTGCCTGTGGAATCTGCACTAGGCCAGAGACCCCAGCTAGGCACAACTCCACTCGGTTTGTGGCTGCTACAGGGACAGGCCCATAGATAGGGATACTGCCCCTGTAGCTTGTAGTGAGGGACACAGCCAGGACACAGCGGCATCCTGGCCCTTGGTGGTTTGGGACCAGACCATCCCACGGAAGAGACTATCCTTGAGGTGGACACCCCACGCGGGGACCACCCCACGTGGAGGCGGAAGTGCCGAAGTTGTGGATCATTGTTGGGTCCGTGTACCCCACCGCAGGATGCAGTGCGCCCGGATGTGGATGCACCCGGCAGGTACCCCACACAGTGGGTAGAGGTGACAAGGGAGCGGGACACCATGCACATGTAAAAGAGCAGAGATCACAAAAATAGTACAATACTGTAAAGCACAAAAATTATATTCCTATGAAATTCTGCAAAGATTATACTCACAAGCAGACAGTGAGTAAAGGCATTTCCCACATAAAGTGTACACGAACAGTAGTCCCACGTAGAGGTGCGTCTGAGGACCAGGATGGGATGGATAGGGTGCACTACAGCAGAGAACAAGAACACACCATAGCGCGAACTGTGCAACAATTTAATGAATTAAAAAACACTTCACAAGTGCCCACTTACAAAGTAAACGATAATAACAGGCAATAAGGAATCAGAGGTACAGGCATATGATGATCTCACCGCTCCTTCCTCTCCAGGAATCACGATTAGGTTTGGAATGGAGGCGCTCCGCCACAGGTGCTCCTAATTGCGAGAAGCCACAAACAGCTCGGCGTCTCTCCTCCACGTGTCTTGGTATCTGCTTTCGATTCGACGCGTTTCGCTAGAGAAATAGCTTCGTCAGGAATCTGGCACCCTATCCTACACTTGCTCTTAAATACAATCAATTCGCTCTTCATTGGTGGTGTATAATTGTCTCAGGTGACGTGGAATTGATGCGTTACAGCTGTGACCACAGTCACCCTGTACACATGATACAAAGCCTATCCAAGATGGCCGCCGTCGGGACAAAAACTTACAAACACCTTGTATAACTTTATCAGCCACATTGTCTTAGTGACACAGTGTTGGAAATGGACAACAGGTCACAAACCCTCTTAAATTGAGTAGTCCGCAAAGAAAAGACATTGCATACAGTTAAAATATATACCCAAAATATACCCAAAAACAATGTTAATACAATACTGTTAAAAATGAATTCTGAGAGTACATTTTGAAAAGAATATAAACATACTTAAAAAATACATACAAATTTGAACTATTGCTAATGTTTGAGATTTTTAATGGTTCACTCTAATAGTTAAATTACAAAATAAAAAATAAAGAATAATATCTTTATTACAATAAAATTAGAAATGAAAATAAATAAATAAAGACTGCTAAAATTCTAACTCATTCTAATTGCTATGCTTGAAATCCAACCAGGCAGCATGTATGAAATAAAAGAGAACAGAGTTAGCAAGCACATTGTATACTTTAGAAAAATATCTTAAAAAGGGCACAAAATGACATTTTAAAACAGTAAGAAAAATCTACAAAATCCACTATCATTTCGGGTGATGTATCATGGTCCAAAAGCGTAAAAAGTAATAAAAAAGCAGAGTAATTTTTGGGACAATATACAAATACCAACCAGTAGTCTATGTATTTGAAAAATTAAAATTTTTATAATACTGGTTGTTGGAAAAAATATTAGTAATTGCTTTTTGAATATATAAGATCTCCAGTCATATTCATTGAAAGCAACTACATACCTTAGTGAATCCGATATGTATCAAACGTACAGGTAAAAGAAAAAAGTATAAAAAACAGCAATGAAACATGGTACATTCACCCATCTTAACATCACTGGTTTCACATCTCATTACAAACTTCAGTAAAGAAAAATGTAATACAAATTAAAATGAAAAAAGATATAATCACACTAAGAAAGCACCCAGCTCAAAATCAGCATTGAGACCTAACGGGATCAGAGTTTTTAATTTATAAATCCAGTGTGTTTCTCTCTTTGTTAGTTCTGTCTCCCTGTTACCGCCCCTCCAGTGTTACGTGTTCAATCCCTTTATATTTCAAGCTATTGGGATCTGATTGGTGACACAGTTCATAATGTCGAGATACACTGTGTGTGGGAAGTTTTCTTCTGATGTTACCCAGGTGTTCTAAAATTCTCACTTTGAGAGGTCGTGTTGTCTTCCCTATGTATTGGAGGCCGCATGGGCACTCCAGTACATACATGACATATTCTGTAAGACATGTGATATGGATGTCAATGTCAAAAGTTTCTCCTGTGACATTTGACCGAAAGGACCTGTTAGTTGTATCTTTATTCTTACAGGCCTTACATGAAGGACAGCCAAAAAAGCCTTTGATCGGTCTCAACCAATTCTCATTAGGGATCTTCTTTTCCTCTATCAGGGCACTGGGAGCTAATTGATTCTTCAGATTTTTACTTTTCCTATACAGGCATACCCCGCATTAACGTACGCAATGGGACCGGGGCATGTATGTAAAGCGAAAATGTACTTAAAGTGAAGCACTACCTTTTCCCCACTTATTGATGCATGTACTGTACTGCAATCGTCATATACGTGCATAACTGATGTAAATAAGGCATTTGTAACAGGCTCTATAATCTCCCCGCTTGCGCACACCTTCGGTACAGGTAGGGAGCCGGTATTGCTGTTCAGGACGTGCTGACTGGCGCATGCGTGAGCTGCCGTTTGCCTATTGAGCGAGATGTACTTACTAGCGAGTGTACTTAAAGTGAGTGTACTTAAACTGGGGTATGCCTGTATATAACTTGAGGCATATCAGGTACGATTTCTATAAGCACTGGATCATTCTTCACTAGATGCCAGTGCTTTCTTATTATTTTCCTTATATTGACTGCTTCTCTGTTATAATTAGTAAGAAAGGCCCAATCTAAATTTGTCTTTTGGCTGGAATTATCCCCTTTCGCTCTAGGTTTTAAAAGGTCTTTTCTGTCCAATAGTCTGGTTTTACGAATGGCCTCATCTAGTTTCTCTTTTTTTTATATTCTCGTTCTGAAAACCTTTTTGTCAGAATTTCAGACTGTGACTCAAAATCCTCCTCATTTGTGCAATTCCGTTTAAGCCGCCGATATTGTCCAAATGGGACATTGTCAACCTAATGGGGATGATGGCAATTAGATCTTAGTGTGAAATTGTTAGTGTCCACAGGTTTAAAATACGTGCGACTCTTCAATATATTATCTTCCACAAAGATGGTTAAATCTAAAAAATCAATAGAATGTGTGCTATACTGATAGGTGAAATTCAGATTGGCATTGTTATTATTAATGTAGACCATAAAGTCCTTCAGTGCAGCATCGCTACCTTTCCATACAATAAAGGCATCATCGATGTAGCGCCGCCACAGGACCAAGCTCACGCCGAGCCCTGGGTAGGACCAGATGTAATCGTCCTCCCAGATGCCCATAAATAAATTGGCATAGCTCGGCGCGAACTTGGTACCCATGGCGGTGCCACATCTCTGGAGGAAATACTGACCATTAAAATTAAAATAGTTATGGTCAAGGATAAACTGTATCCCCTCCAATAGAAACTCTAACTGATCAGTCATCATGTCTGAATCTGATTCTAACACTTTCTTTATGGCTGCACATCCCTGCACATGCCCCATTGACGTGTACAGGGAAGTGACATCGCACGTCACTAACAGGCATCCATCAGTCCACCCTGAATCTGTCAGGATGTTAATAACGCCAGTGGTGTCCTTAAGATATGACCTTAATCCAACTACATATTTTTGTAAAACATGGTCAATGTACTCAGAGAAATTCTGGGTAACCGACCCAATCCCTGAGATTATAGGGCGGCCAAGAGGGTGAGTCAAGGATTTGTGCACTTTCGGCAAAAAATAAAAAATAGGCAGCCTGGGGTTACTAATAGACAAAAAGTCAAATTCTCTTTTGTTGTAGTGTGTGCACTGAGGATGTAGTGTGGTACAGTCTGTGCACAGAGGATACAGTGTGATACAGGTACAGTGTGTGCACAGAGGCTGTATAGTGTGGTACAGTGTGCACAGAGGATGCAGTGTGGTACGGTGTGTGCACAGAGGATGCAGTGTGGTACAGTGTGTGCACAGAGGATGCAGTGTGGTACAGTGTGCACAGAGGATGCAGTGTGGCACAGTGTGCACAGAGGATGCAGTGTGGCACAGTGTGCACAGAGGATGCAGTGTGGCACAGTGTGTGCACGTAGGATGCAGTGTGATACAGGTACAGTGTGTGCACAGAGGATGCAGTGTGATACAGTGTGTGCACAGAGGATGCAGTGTGGCACAGTGTGTGCACAGAGGGTGCAGTGCAGTGTGGTATAGTGTGTGCACAGAGAGTGCAGTATGTGCACAGAGGATGCAGTGCGATGTGTGCCCCTCTCTTCCTGCAGCTCATCATGTACCAGCTCCCCGGGTTCGAGGGTCACAGCTGGGAGGTGAACAGAGACCTTCATATCCTGCAGGGGGAGCTGAACTCACAGGGGAAGTGTCTGACTTCCGTGGGGTCGCTGCGGGTCCTGGGAGGATGGTGAGTATCGAGGGGAGGAGCTGTGATATAGGGTACGCAGTGCTAGTTACCCCTTCAGTGCCATGTGGGTCAATGCACTTTATATGTGTCAAAACTAATGCCTTCCTTTCTCTCCTCTATCTCCCTTTTCCTCTCTCTTGTCTTTCTCCCCCTCTTCACCATCTTACTCTCATCTCTATATCTCTCTCTTCCTCCTCCCCCTCACCTCTCCCCCCTCCTCTCTCTCCCCTCCCCCTCCTCTCTCCCCCTCCTCTCTCTCCCCGCCCCCTCCTCCTCTCTCTCCCCTCCCCCTCTCTCCCCCCTCCCCCTCTCTCTCCCCGCCCCCTCCTCCTCTCTCCCCCCTCCCCCTCCTCCTCTCTATCCCCCCCCTCTCACCCCTCCCCCTCCTCCTCTCTACCCTCCACCCTCCCCCTCCTCTCTCCCCTGCCCTCCTCTTCTCTCCCCTGCCCTCCTCTTCTCTCCCCTCCCCCTTTTCTTTCTCCCTCCCCCCCTCTTTTCTCCCGTCCCTCCCGCCTCTCTCCCCTCCCCCTCCTCTCTCTCCCCCTCCCTCACCTCTCTCCGACCTCTCCCCCCCCTCTCTCCCTCCATGGCTGCAGTTGGGTGGGGTATGAGAATGAAGGTTTCCGGGGTCACCAGTACCTGCTGGAGGAGGGGGAGTTCCGAGACTGGACCCAATGGGGGGGCTGCACTGAGGAGCTGGGATCCCTCCGCCTCATCCGCACGGTGAGGGGCACTTTTATCTTGTAGGCGGTCACGGGGTAATGTTTTATTTAACCCCTCTCTCAACCTAGATTTGACAGGTGGCTTCTCCAAAAATAGTGGACACTCTGGTGCCAGGTACGACGCGCTCGAGAGAAGCACACCTCTCTCCGCTCCATGCTGTTTCCTCCTCTCTTTGGCCCCTGGCTCTTGTCACCGCCTCCTGATTGGCTGAATTACCCAGCAGCGGCCAATCAGGGTAGAGGAAGCTGCCCAGCCCCCTAGCAATAGTCCTGTTCTCTCTCTCTGCTCAGGGAAATCCCGCAGCCCCCAAACCGGTCAGGTCACTATGTCCAGAGAGGTAATACCGCTATACACACATACATGTCCAGAGAGGTAATACCGGTATACACACATACATGTCCAGAGAGGTAATACCGCTATACACACATACATGTCCAGAGAGGTAATAGCGCTATACACACATACATGTCCAGAGAGGTAATACCGGTATACACACATACATGTCCAGGGAGGTAATACCGCTATACACACATACATGTCCAGAGAGGTAATACCGGTATACACACATACATGTCCAGAGAGGTAATACCGCTATACACACATACATGTCCAGAGAGGTAATACCGCTATACACACATACAGGTCCAGAGAGGTAATACCGCTATACACACATACATGTCCAGAGAGGTAATACCGCTATACACACATACATGTCCAGAGAGGTAATACCGCTATACACACATACATGTCCAGAGAGGTAATACCGCTATACACACATACATGTCCAGAGAGGTAATACCGGTATACACACATACATGTCCAGAGAGGTAATACCGCTATACACACATACATGTCCAGAGCGCTATACACACATACATGTCCAGAGAGGTAATACCGGACACATACATGCCCAGAGAGGTAATACCGGACACATACATGTCCAGTGAGGTAATACCACTATACACACATTCATGTCCAGAGCGCTATACACACATACATGTCCAGAGAGGTAATACCGGGCACATACATGCCCAGAGAGGTAATACCAGGCACATACATGTCCAGTGAGGTAATACCGGACACATACATGTCTAGTGAGGTAATACTCAGCACATACATGTCCAGTGAGGTAATACTCAGCACATACATGTGCAGTATTACCTATCATTTCTTACTGGACAGAGTGTCCAAATACAGGACAGTCCAGTTCAATACTGGACACCTGGCAACTCTAAGTCCCCAATACACACAGTAATACTTTGGTAACGTCTCTCGCGCGAAGGTGTCAACCCTCATTATATCATCCAGCGCATAAGAAAAGTGTTATAGGTAGGAGGGGGCAGCCATCACCCCTATTAGCACTGACCTCCTCTCCCTCCCCATGTATCCCCCTGTTGGCACTGACCTCCTCTCCCTCCCCATGTATCCCCCTATTAGCACTGACCTCCTCTCCCTCCCCATGTATCCCCCTGTTGGCGCTGACCTCCTCTCCCTCCCCATGTATCCCCCTGTTGGCACTGACCTCCTCTCCCTCCCCATGTATCCCCCTGTTGGCACTGACCTCCTCTCCCTCCCCATGTATCCCCCTATTAGCACTGACCTCCTCTCCCTCCCCATGTATCCATCTATTAGCACTGACCTCCTCTCCCTCCCCATGTATCCCCCTGTTGGCACTGACCTCCTCTCCCTCCCCATGTATCCCCCTATTAGCACTGACCTCCTCTCCCTCCCCATGTATCCCCCTATTAGCACTGACCTCCTCTCCCTCCCCATGTATCCCCCTGTTGGCACTGACCTCCTCTCCCTCCCCATGTATCCCCCTATTAGCACTGACCTCCTCTCCCTCCCCATGTATCCCCCTATTAGCACTGACCTCCTCTCCCTGCCCATGTATCCCCCTGTTGGCACTGACTCCCTTTCTTTCTCTCCCCCCTCCCAGGATTTCTCACAGCCGGAGCTAGTGCTGTATGAGAGGGACGGGCTTTCGGAGGGTCGGTGCGTGCGTCTGAGCGAGACCCTGAGTGATGTGGAAATGGCACAGTACGGGACGAGCACGCGCTCCATCCATGTCCTGAGTGGAGTGTGAGTGTCACCGGGAGGGGGCGAGAGGGGGGAACACGTTCTCACTCCATATAGCATTTATTATTTGTACTTTATTTGGGTGCATTTCCTTTCTGTATTTGTGGGCTGGGATTTGAACTCGGGTCATTATCAGGTGGCTGCTTTCCCTCCGCAGGTGGGTGGCCTATGAGAGCGCGGATTTCTCAGGTGAGCAGTACATCCTGGAGAAAGGAACATACCACAACTACCAGGACTGGGGGGCCAGCAACTGGAAGATCTCCTCTGTGCAGCCTGTACAACAGGTGAGCATTGTGTTACCTGCACTACAGGCGAGAGCCCTGTGTTACCTGCACTACAGGCGAGAGCCCTGTGTTACCTGCTCTGCAGGCGAGAGCCCTGTGCTACCTGTACAACAGGTGAGCATTGTGTTACCTGCACTACAGGCGAGAGCCCTGTGTTACCTGCACTACAGGCGAGAGCCCTGTGTTACCTGCTCTGCAGGCGAGAGCCGTGTGCTACCTGTACAACAGGTGAGCATTGTGTTACCTGCACTACAGGCGAGAGCCCTGTGTTACCTGCACTACAGGCGAGAGCCCTGTGTTACCTGCACTACAGGCGAGAGCCCTGTGTTACCTGCACTACAGGCGAGAGCCCTGTGTTACCTGTACTACAGGCGAGAGCCCTGTGTTACCTGTACTACAGGCGAGAGCCCTGTGTTACCTGCACTACAGGCGAGAGCCCTGTGTTACCTGCACTACAGGCGAGAGCCCTGTGTTACCTGCATTACAGGCGAGAGCCCTGTGTTACCTGCACTACAGGCGAGAGCCCTGTGTTACCTGCACTACAGGCGAGAGCCCTGTGTTACCTGTACAACATGTGAGCATTGTGTTACCTGCACTACAGGCGAGAGCCCTGTGCAGCCTGTACAACAGGTGAGAGCCCTGTGTTACCTGTACTACAGGCGAGAGCCCTGTGTAGCCTGTACAACAGGTGAGAGCGCTGTGTTACCTGTACTACAGACGAGAGCCCTGTGCAGCCTGTACAACAGGTGAGCATTGTGTTACCTGTACAACAGGTGAGCATTGTGTTACCTACACTACAGGCGAGAGCCCTGTGCAGCCTGTTCAACAGGTGATATACAAAAAACGCTAGATGGCGCTCTACTAACCCAAAAAAACAGTGATGTGAATTGATATATCAATAGTGATAATTAAACATTCAATATATATACAAAACAGTGACTTGTATGAATAAGTGTTGGCAAACAATGAATCTTACAATTAAATAAATAAATATAAAGAAATAATTAAAAATAAAGGCAAAACCACTTATCACTCGAACCTGTATACAAGACTGTTTCAAAAGTCTGGAAGATGCACTGCTATTTCGAAATCCAGGGGAGCGTTGCCGAATGCCCAAAAAAGAAGAAATGTGGATAGTGTAATACAGCACAAACGTGATAATATAAAATGAATAAAGCTTCCAATTTCCTACTCACAAGTGAAGTAGAAAAAAGAGCGTGTGTGCCAGTCTTGAACTATAAATCGTCCCAGTCTGGATGGCGGGGTATATGCGGTCAGGTGTTACCTGTACTACAGGCGAGAGCCCTGTGTTACCTGCACTACAGGCGAGAGCCCTGTGTTACCTGTACTACAGGCGAGAGCCCTGTGTTACCTGCACTACAGGCGAGAGCCCTGTGTTACCTGTACTACAGATGAGAGCCCAGTGTTACCTGTACAGGTGAGAGCCCTGTGTTACCTGTGCTACAGATGAGAGCCCAGTGTTACCTGTACAGGTGAGAGCCCTGTGTTACCTGCACTACAGACGAGAGCCCTGTGTTACCTGTACTACAGGCAAGAGCCCTGTGTTACCTGTACTACAGGCGAGAGCCCTGTGTTACCTGTACTACAGGCGAGAGCCCTGTGTTACCTGTACTACAGGTGAGAGCCCTGTGTTACCTGTACAGGTGAGAGCCCTGTGTTACCTGTACAGGTGAGAGCCCTGTGTTACCTGTACAGGTGAGAGCCCTGTGTTACCTGTACAGGCGAGAGCCCTGTGTTACCTGTACAGGCGAGAGCCCTGTGTTACCTGTACAGATGAGAGCCCTGTGTTACCTGTAATACAGGTGAGAGCTGCATGTTACCTGTACAGGTGAGTAGTGTGCGCCGTCTCTACTACAGGCAGTGGCGGATTCCCCGTTCGGCCCGGGCATAGGGTGGCAAAATTTGGGGGCAGCAAAAACGTTCGCCCCATATACATTTTCCGCGCTCTCGCGTCAACCGGGCCTGACGGGACGGCACTTAGCTGTAGCTGTCGCCTCCTTGCCGTCGCCCTCCCCCTCCTTTCAAATGGCAGTGTCAAATGACATCATGATGTCGCGTTACCATGGCAACGTTGGTGACGTCCGCGGCCGTCATTTGACGCTTCGATTCAGAATGAGGAGGGCAGCAGCAAGGAGGCGACAGGTGAGAGCCGTGTGTTACGTGTACTTCTGTATTACGGCGTTACCTTGCGTTACCTGTATATATATATTACTTGTGTGGGAATAACACAGTCTTTTTGGCTTTTCAGGTTGGGGGAAGAGTCTGCGTTTTGTTTCCAAGGTGAGATGCTGGGTCACTGTGTGTCTGAGTCTCTTCTTCACCCAATGGGTGACATCGTATGAGGGTGCTGTGGTAGCCGAGCGGGTCACATGTCTGTCCTGCTCCCGTGTGACATGTGGCTGCAGGGAGTGTCCTAGGTCCCTCTCTTCCTGACGTCTGGTTCTCACCCCTCAGATCCAGCTCTTCTCTGAGCCCAGCTTCCGAGGTTCTTGTCTGACCATTGGAGATGACCGTATGCTCCTCCCAGAAGCCTTCTCACCCCAATCCTGCCGGGTGGAGGGGGGCAGGTGAGGATCCCCCAGACCACTTCTGCATATGCACGGTGCTCTTCACAAACGCTGTTCTACATATGCACTGCGCTCTGTACACACCTTGCTCTGCAGCACACACATTGTTTTGCAGAACACGCATTGTTTTGCAGCACACGCCATGCTCTGCGGCACACACCTTGCACTGCGGCACACAACTTGCTCTGTGGTACATGCCTTGTTCTGCTGCACACACCATTCCCTGCGGCACACGCATTACTCTGCGGCACAGGCATTGCTCTGAGGCACATGCCATTCTTTGTGGCACACGCCATGCTCTGCGGCACACGTATTACTCTGCAGGACATGCCATTCTCTGCGGCACACGCCTTTCTCTGCATCATATGCTTTGCTCTGAGGCACACGCCATTCTCTGCGACACACGCATTACTCTGCAGCACAAGCCATGCTCTGCGGCACACGCATTGCTCTGCGGCACACGCCATGCTCTGCGGCACACGCATTACTCTGCGGCACACGCATTACTCTGCAGCACAAGCGATGCTCTGCGGCACACGCCATGCTCTGCGGCACACGCATTGCTCTGCGGCACACGCATTGCTCTGAGGCACATGCCATTCTTTGCGGCACACGCCTTGCTCTGCGGCACACGCCATTCTCTGTGGCACACTCCATGCTCTGCGGCACACGTATTACTCTGCATCATATGCCTTGCTCTGAGGCACACGCCATTCTCTGCGGCACACGCCTTGCTCTGAGGCACACGCCATTCTCAGCGGCACACGCCATTCTCTGCGGCACACGCATTTCTCTGTGGCACACGCATTTCTCTGTGGCACACGCATTTCTCTGCGGCACACGCATTTCTCTGCGGCACACGCCTTTCTCTGCGGCACACGCCTTGCTCTGTGGAACACGCCTTTCTCTGCGGCACACGCCTTGCTCTGAGGCACACGCCATTCTCTGCGGCACACGCCTTGCTCTGAGGCACACGCCATTCTCAGCGGCACACGCCATTCTCTGCGGCACACGCATTTCTCTGTGGCACACGCATTTCTCTGTGGCACACGCATTTCTCTGCGGCACACGCATTTCTCTGCAGCACACACCTTTCTCTGCGGCACACGCCTTGCTCCTTAGCACACGCCTTGCTCTGCGGCACACGCCTTTCTCTGCGGCACAAGCCTTTCTCTGCGGCACATGCCTTGCTCTGCAGCACACGCCTTGCTCCGCAGCACACACCTTGCTCCGCAGCACACACCTTGCTCCGCAGCACACACCTTGCTCCGCAGCACACGCCTTGCTCTGCAGCACACACCTTGCTCCGCAGCACAGACCTTGCTCCGCAGCACACGCCTTTCTCTACGGCACACGCCTTGCTCTGCGGCAGAGATAACGCTGGGTGTCCCCCCTAGTTGGAGTCTGTACGAGGGGGAGGATTGCTGCGGGGAGCAGTATGTCCTGTCGGAAGGAGATTACTCCACACGCACGGCCATGGGCTG
>NW_027455747.1:0-30000 GCF_040206685.1 Ascaphus truei
TTATCAGAGAGCCAATAAAGTGCTTTATTTCCCCTTATCCCCCTGTGCTTATCAGAGAGCCAATAAAGTGCTTTATTTCCCCTTATCCCCTGTGCTTATCAGAGAGCCAATAAAGTGCTTTATTTACCCTTATCCCCCTGTGCTTATCATAGAGCTAATAAAGTGCTTTATTTCCCCTTATCTCCCTGTGCTTATCAGAGAGCCAATAAAGTGCTTTATTTCCCCTTATCCCCCCTGTGCTTATCAGAGAGCCAATAAAGTGCTTTATTTCCCCCTATTCCCCCTGTGCTTATCAGAGAGCCAATAAAGTGCTTTATTTCCCCATATCCCCTGTGCTTATCAGAGAGCCAATAAAGTGCTTTATTTCCCCTTATCCCCCCTGTGCTTATCAGAGAGCCAATAAAGTGCTTTATTTCCCCTTATCCCCCCTGTGCTTATCAGAGAGCCAATAAAGTGCTTTATTTCCTATTATCCCCCTGTGCTTATCAGAGAGAGCCAATAAAGTGCTTTATTTCCCCTTATCCCCCTGTGCTTATCAGAGAGCCAATAAAGTGGTTTATTTCCTATTATCCCCCTGTGCTTATCAGAGAGCCAATAAAGTGTTTTATTTCCCCTTATCCCCCTGTGCTTATCAGAGAGCCAATAAAGTGGTTTATTTCCTATTATCCCCCTGTGCTTATCAGAGACACAATAAAGTGCTTTATTTCCCCTTATCCCCTCTGTGCTTATCAGAGAGCCAATAAAGTGCTTTATTTCCCCTTATCCCCCTGTGCTTATCAGAGAGCCAATAAAGTGCTTTATTTCCCCTTATCCCCTGTGCTTATCAGAGAGCCAATAAAGTGCTTTATTTACCCTTATCCCCCCTGTGCTTATCATAGAGCTAATAAAGTGCTTTATTTCCCCTTATCTCCCCTGTGCTTATCAGAGAGCCAATAAAGTGCTTTATTTCCCCTTATCCCCCCTGTGCTTATCAGAGAGCCAATAAAGTGCTTTATTTCCCCCTATTCCCCCTGTGCTTATCAGAGAGCCAATAAAGTGCTTTATTTCCCCATATCCCCTGTGCTTATCAGAGAGCCAATAAAGTGCTTTATTTCCCCTTATCCCCCCTGTGCTTATCAGAGAGCCAATAAAGTGCTTTATTTCCCCTTATCCCCCCTGTGCTTATCAGAGAGCCAATAAAGTGCTTTATTTCCTATTATCCCCCTGTGCTTATCAGAGAGAGCCAATAAAGTGCTTTATTTCCCCTTATCCCCCTGTGCTTATCAGAGAGCCAATAAAGTGGTTTATTTCCTATTATCCCCCTGTGCTTATCAGAGAGCCAATAAAGTGTTTTATTTCCCCTTATCCCCCTGTGCTTATCAGAGAGCCAATAAAGTGGTTTATTTCCTATTATCCCCCTGTGCTTATCAGAGACACAATAAAGTGCTTTATTTCCCCTTATCCCCTCTGTGCTTATCAGAGAGCCAATAAAGTGCTTTATTCCCCCTTATCCCCCCTGTGCTTATCAGAGAGCCAATAAAGTGCTTTATTTCCCCTTATCCCCCTGTGCTTATCAGAGAGCCAATAAAGTGCTTTATTTCCCATTATCCCCCTGTGCTTATGAGAGAGCCAATAAAGTGCTGTATTTCCCCTTATCCCCCTGTGCTTATCAGAGAGCAAATAAAGTGCTTTATTTCCCCTTATCCCCCTGTGCTTATCAGAGAGCCAATAATGTGCTTTATTTCCCCTTATCCCCCCTGTGCTTATCAGAGACACAATAAAGTGCTTTATTTCCCTTTATCCCCCCTGTGCTTATCAGAGACACAATAAAGGTAAGGGGAGGTGGGACTCTGGTTGTACAAGCGCTCGCTGCTCACACAGTGACATCATCACACAGTGACATCATCACACAGTGACATTATCACACAGTGACATCATCACACAGTGACATCATCACAATGAAGCAGTAAAATATCCTTTTTAGTACATCCCATGTACACGTGTACGCCCCGTGCGCCCACTTCTAGCGCCAGTCTTGTACACCAGCGCCATTTACAAATGAGATTTTCGCGCACCAATGTTGGCGCTGAGTAAGCTGTATGCGATCCTCTGGGATGTGTGAAGGAATCCGACCGGTGTACGCGTGTAATGCCTTCACGCTGACCGATCGCAGTGTGAGGCGTGTAAAAGTGTGAGGCGTGTAAAAGTGTGAGGCGTGTAAAAGAGTGAGGCGTGTAAAAGTGTGAGGCGTGTAAAAGTGTGAGGCGTGTAAAAGTGTGAGGCGTGTAAAAGTGTGAGGCGTGTAAAAGAGTGAGGCGTGTAAAAGAGTGAGGCGTGTAAAAGAGTGAGGCGTGTAAAAGTGTGAGGCGTGTAAAAGTGTGAGGCGTGTAAAAGTGTGAGGCGTGTAAAAGTGTGAGGCGTGTAAAAGTGTGAGGCGTGTAAAAGTGTGAGGCGTGTAAAAGTGTGAGGCGTGTAAAAGTGTGAGGCGTGTAAAAGAGTGAGGCGTGTAAAAGAGTGAGGCGTGTAAAAGAGTGAGGCGTGTAAAAAGTGTGAGGCGTGTAAAAGTGTGAGGCGTGTAAAAGTGTGAGGCGTGTAAAAGTGTGAGGCGTGTAAAAGTGTGAGGCGTGTAAAAGTGTGAGGCGTGCAAATGTGTGAGGCGTGCAAATGTGTGAGGCGTGCAAATGTGGGAGGCGTGTAAATGTGGGAGGCGTGTAAATGTGGGAGGCGTGTAAATGTGGGAGGCGTGTAAATGTGGGAGGCGTGTAAATGTGGGAGGCGTGTAAATGTGGGAGGCGTGTAAATGTGGGAGGCGTGTAAATGTGGGAGGCGTGTAAATGTGGGAGGCGTGTAAATGTGCGAGGCGTGTAAATGTGCAAGGCATGTAAATGTGCGAGGGATTTGACCGTGTTTACCCAACCTGTTTTGGGGTAGAACTGCTTGTGTTTGTGTGTGTGTGTGTGTGTGTGTGTGTATATGTATGTATTTCTTTATATAGGGGTGTGTGTATTTGTGTATGTGTGTATGTGTGTATGTGTATCCTTATATAGGGTTATGTATGTACACAGCTCATCACAGCTGTTATATACAGGACATACTAATATAACACAGAATGGGAATTAGCGCTTCCGACATGAAAGTAACATTAGGAAAAGTAGTCTCTTGCCCGCAGAGCTCACACTCTAAGGGGCCTCTTGTATATTCAGATACATTGCTGCTTTGTTTGAACTGATTACGCTGCCATCGTTTGCCAGCAAGATAACGAGGGGGGGGGGGGGTAATAATGGCCGACTGAGGCCCCGAGGGACAGAGAAGCCGGGTATTTGTTACACTGGAATAAGTAGAAATGGTTCCTGATGTCCGACGCGTTTCTCCTCCTTCCGCAGGGTCCCCCCGGCAAAGACGGGATCCCAGGACACCCCGGGCAGAGGGGGGAAGTGGTGAGTACTGACGCAGGACGGTCACGGGGGCGGCCATGTTTAATGCGGAGACGGGGAAAGTCACGTGTCGGGCGTTTTCAGGGTCCGCGTCCGTGAAACTCATCTCTCGGGTCTCCCCTCTGTTTCAGGGTTTCCAAGGGAAGGTGGGGACGACGGGACCGCCGGGCGTGGTGGGGGCACCGGTGAGAGGACCTTCCTGTTTCTTAATGCCTATGTGTGGTCTCAGGGGGCTGAAAGTGTATGCAGATACTCGGCATCATTATACCGCGCGACGTGTTTAGATACTCTGCATCATTATACAGCGCAGCGTGATCATTATCAGTGTATAGACACTCAGTATCATTATACAGCGCTGAGTGATCATTATCAGTGTATAGATACTCTGCATCATTATACAGCACGGCATGTTCATTATCAGTGTATAGATACTCTGCATTATTATACAGCGCAGTGTGATCATTATCAGTGTATAGATACTCAGTATCATTATACAGCGCGGCGTGATCAGGGTAGGTACTTAGTATCAGGGTAGAGATACTTAGTACCAGTGTAGAGATACTTGGTATCACTGTAACGATGCATAGTATCCGTATATAGATACTTAGTATCAGTGTAGAGATGCATAGTATCAGGGTAGAGATACTTAGCACCAGTGTAGAGATAGTTAGTACCAGTATATAGATACTTAAGATACTTAGTACCAGTGTAGAGATACTTAGTACCAGTGTAGAGATACTTAGTACCAGTGTAGAGATACATAGTATCAGGGTAGAGATACATAGTACCAGTGTAGAGATGCATAGTATCAGGGTAGAGATACTTAGTACCAGTATATAGATACTTAGTACCAGTGTAGAGATACTTAGTACCAGTGTAGAGATACTTAGTACCAGTGTAGAGATACTTAGTACCAGTGTAGAGATACTTATTACCAGTGTAGAGATACTTAGTACCAGTGTAGAGATACTTAGTACCAGTGTAGAGATACTTAGTACCAGTGTAGAGATACTTAGTACCAGTGTATAGATACTTAGTACCAGTGTAGAGATACTTAGTTCCAGTGTATAGATACTTAGTATCAGTGTATAGATACTTAGTACCAGTGTAGAGATACTTAGTACCAGTGTAGAGATACTTAGTACCAGTGTAGAGATACTTAGTACCAGTGTAGAGATACTTAGTTCCAGAGTATAGATAATTAGTATCAGTGTATAGATACTTAGTACCAGTGTAGAGATACTTAGTACCAGTATATAGATACTTAGTACCAGTGTAGAGATACTTAGTTCCAGTGTATAGATACTTAGTATCAGTGTATAGATACTTAGTACCAGTGTAGAGATACTTAGTACCAGTATATAGATACTTAATACCAGTGTAGAGATACTTAGTACCAGTATATAGATACTTAGTACCAGTGTATAGATACTTAGTACCAGTGTATAGATACTTAGTACCAGTGTATAGATACTTAGTACCAGTATATAGATACTTAGTACCAGGGTAGAGATACTTAGTACCAGTATATAGATACTTAGTACCAGTGTAGAGATACTTAGCACCCGTATATAGATACTTAGTACCAGTGTAGAGATACTTAGTACCAGTATATAGATACTTAATACCAATATATAGATACTTAGTACCAGTGTAGAGATACTTAGTACCAGTGTAGAGATACTTAGTACCAGTGTAGAGATACTTAGTACCAGTGTAGAGATACTTAGTACCAGTGTAGAGATGCTTAGTACCAGTGTAGAGATACTTAGTACCAGTATATAGATACTTAGTACCAGTGTATAGATACTTAGTACCAGTGTATAGATACTTAGTACCAGTGTAGAGATGCTTAGTACCAGTGTAGAGATGCTTAGTACCAGTGTAGAGATGCTTAGTACCAGTATATAGATACTTAGTACCAGTGTATAGATACTTAGTACCAGTATATAGATACTTAGTACCAGTGTAGAGATACTTAGTACCAGTGTAGAGATACTTAGTACCAGTGTAGAGATACTTAGTACCAGTGTAGAGATACTTATTACCAGTGTAGAGATACTTAGTACCAGTGTAGAGATGCTTAGTACCAGTATAGAGATGCTTAGTACCAGTATAGAGATACTTAGTACCAGTGTATAGATACTTAGTACCAGTATATAGATACTTAGTACCAGTGTAGAGATACTTAGTACCAGTGTAGAGATACTTAGTACCAGTGTAGAGATACTTAGTACAGTATATAGATACTTAGTACCAGTGTAGAGAGGCTTAGTACCAGTATAGAGATACTTAGTACCAGTGTATAGATACTTAGTACCAGTGTATAGATACTTAGTACCAGTGTAGAGATACTTAGTACCAGTGTAGAGATACTTAGTACCAGTGTATAGATACTTAGTACCAGTGTATAGATACTTAGTACCAGTGTAGAGATACTTAGTACCAGCGTAGAGATACTTAGTACCAGTGTAGAGATACTTAGTACCAGTGTAGAGATACTTAGTACCAGTGTAGAGATACTTAGTACCAGTATATAGATACTTAGTACCAGTGTAGAGATACTTAGTACCAGTGTATAGATACTTAGTACCAGTGTAGAGATACTTAGTACCAGTGTAGAGATACTTAGTACCAGTGTATAGATACTTAGTACCAGTGTAGAGATACTTAGTACCAGTGTAGAGATACTTAGTACCAGTGTAGAGATACTTAGTACCAGTGTAGAGATACTTAGTACCAGTGTAGCGATACTTAGTACCAGTGTAGAGATACTTAGTACCAGTGTAGAGATACTTAGTACCAGTGTATAGATACTTAGTACCAGTGTAGAGATACTTAGTACCAGTGTAGAGATAGTTAGTACCAGTGTATAGATACTTAGTACCAGTGTAGAGATACTTAGTACCAGTGTAGAGATACTTAGTACCAGTGTAGAGATACTTAGTACCAGTGTAGAGATACTTAGTACCAGTGTATAGATACTTAGTACCAGTGTAGAGATGCTTTGTATCAGTGTATAGCTATTTTACATCAGTGTAGAGATACTCGGTACCACTGTACCAGGCAGCCTACTGACTTTCCCTGCTCCTCCCCAGGGGTCCCAAGGAGAGTCCGGCCAAATGGGAGAGAGAGGGCACCCCGGCCCCCCGGGGCCGCCGGGAGAGCAGGGCCTGCCAGGCCCCTCTGGGAAGGAAGGCACCAAGGTATGAAGGTCATACCCATTACCACTGTACATCTCGTCCCATCCTGTCCCCTACTCTTCTCTCCCTGCCTCCCTACTCCTCCCTGTCTCTCCACCTTTCTACCTCTTCCCTCCTCCTCACCCATCTCAATCTTCTCCTCGTCTCCCCTCTTCCTCCTCACCCTTCCCCCCTCTCTCCTCACCCCTCTCCCCCTCTCTCCTCACCCCTCTCTCCTCACCTCTCTCCCCCCTCTCTCTCTCCTCATCCTTCTTCCCCTCTCCATCCTCACCCTTCTCCCCCTCTCTATCCTAAGCCCTCTCCTCACCCCTCTACCCCTCTCTCTCTTCTGCCCTCTCCCCCTCTCTCTTCACCCCTCTCCCTTCGCCCCCTCTCCTCACCCCTCTCCCTCTCCCTCTCTCTCTCCTTACCCTTCTCCCCCTCTCTCTCCTCACCCTTCTCCCCCCTCTATCCTAAGCCCTCTCCTCTCCCCTCTACCCCTCTCTCTCCTCACGCCTCTCCCTCTCTCTCCTCACCCTCTCCCTTCGCCATCTCCTCACCTCTCTCAGCCCTCTCTCCTCTTCCCCCTGTCCCCCCTCTCTCTCTTCACCCCTCTCCCTTCATCCCTCTCCCTTCACCCTCTCCTCACCCCTCTCTCCTCACCCTTCTCCCTTCTCCCTCTCCTCAGCCGTCTCCCCCTCTCTCTCCTCACGCCTCTCCCTTCGCCCTCCCCTCACCCCTCTCCCCCTCTCTCTCATCCTCTTCCCCCTCTCCCCCTCTCTCTCCTCGCCCCTCTCCCTTCGCCATCTCCTCACCTCTCTCAGCCCTCTCTCCTCTCCCCCCTCTCTCCTCTCCCCCCTCTCCCCTCTCCCTCTCCTCACCCCTCTCTCCTCTCACCCTCTTCCCCACCCCTCTTTCCTCACACCCTCTTCCCCCTGTCCCCACTCTCTCTCTCTTCACCCCTCTCCCTTCACCCTCTCCTCACACCTCTCCCTTTGCCCTCTACCCAGCCCTCTCCCCCTCTCTCTTCTCACCCCTCTCCCTTCACCATCTCCTCACCCCTCCCTCCCCTCTCACCATCTCTTCCCCTCTCTCCTCACGCCTCTCCCTTCGCCCTCTCCTCACCCCTCTCCGTCTCCTCACCCCTCTCTGTCATCTCACCCTCTTCCCCCTCTCCCCCCTCTCTCTCTCCTCACCCCTTTCCCTTCGGCATCTCCTCACCCCTCTCCCCCTCTCTCTCCTCTCCCCCTTTCTCTCTCTCCTCACCCCTCTCCCTTCACCCTATCCTCAGCTCTCTCCCTTCACCCTCTCCTCACCCCTCTTCCCCTCTCTCACTTCTCACCCTTTCCCCCCTCTCCCTTCGCCCTCTCCTCACACCTATCCCCCTCTCTCTCCTCTCAACCTCTTCCCCCTCTCTCTCCTCACCCCTCTCCCTTCGCCCTCTCCTCACCCCTCTCTCTTCTATCCCCCCTCTCTCTATATCTCCTCTCACCCTCTTCCCCCTCCCCCTCTCTCTCTCTCTCCTCACACCTCTCCCCCTCTCTCTCCTCTCCCACTATCCCCCCTCTCTCTCTCTCTCTTTCCTCACCCTCTCCCTTCACCCTATCCTCACCTCTCTCCCTTCACCCTCTCCTCACCCCTCTCACCCCTCTCTCTCCTCTCACCCTCTTCCCCTCTCTCTCTCTTCACCCCTCTCACTTCGCCCTCTCCTCACCCCCTCTTTCTCCTCTCACCCTTTTCCCCTTCTCCCCCCACTCTCTCTCCTCACCCCTCTCCCTTCGCCCTCTCCTCTCCCCTCTCCCCCCTCTCTCTCTCCTCACCCCTCTCCCTTCGCCCTCTCCTCACCCCTCTCCCCCTCCTCTCACCCTCTTCCCCATCTCTCTCTCCTCACCCCTCTCCCTTCTCCCCTCTCCCCCTCTCTCGCCTCACCCTTCTCCCCCTCTCTCTCCTCACCCCTCTCCCTTCGCCCTCTCTTCACCCCTCTCCCCCTCTCTCTCCTCTTACCCTCTTCCCCATCTCTCTCTCCTCACCCTTCTCCCCCTCTCTCTCCTCACCCCTCTCCCTTCGCACTCTCCTCACCCCTCTCTCCTCCTCTCGCCCCTCAGGGAGATTTCGGTACTGTTGGTGCTCCTGGGAAGGACGGGCCGGCCGGACTTAGAGGATTCCCGGGAGAGAGAGGCATGCCCGGTACTCCGGTGAGTAACAAAGTATTAATATTACCAGCGTGAAATATCATCGTTACCAGCAGCATTATTAGGACTGAGCTTATAAACACATCATTATCCCCATCTCTGTATTCAACCCAATGAATATGCACTGTAATGAACGGTGCTAATAATTATAACCATGTAATCATTCGTATTAGAATATACAGTGTGTGATAATCCATATAATTACACAAACATCAATTCATTCGTACTAACGCGGGTATTATACATCTGCTTATTAATACAATTAGACATGATGAATATAATGACATAATATTATACTGTGCAATGTGTGTGTATATGTATGTATATATGTGTGTGTGTGTGTGTGTGTGTGTGTGTGTGTGTGTGTGTGTGTGTGTGTGTGTGTGTGTGTGTGTATATATATATATATGTATATATATATGTGTGTGTGTATATATATGCACACACACACACACACACACACACACACACATATATCTGTGTATCTATACCTTCTCCTGTGTAATGTCCTTTTTCCCTGTAGGGTGGTACGGGTCTGAAGGGTAATGAGGGTCCCGCTGGCCCCCCCGGCCCTGCGGTAAGTGCCTATATATTATAAATACACACTTGTATAGGGGATAGAAAGATTTATAGGGGATTTATCCACCTTTACCTAATTTGAGGCTTTTCATATTGGTTTTATATAGGGGTTGTGTAGGTGACAGGGGTTCCCTTATAGTATACATCTCTGCCTTTATTGGGATTTTCCCCTAAGCTGTATATCTATATGGTATGGACTCCCTTATACATTGTGCCTGTGTTTCATCTCTAGTATATGTGACACGGGGTTGTATGGATGAGATGACCCTATGGAACCGCCACATTCCTGTCACTTGTATATGGGGGATCGGGTACAGAGCGTTGATTCCCCTATAGGGGACGTCTCATCATATTGTTTGATTGTATATAGGTGATAGGAAAGAAAATCCTCTATTGGTGTTTAGCTGTGGATAGAAGGTACAGTATGAGGTATATAGGGGACTCTCCGCTATATACCATGACTGTCTTGTTTAGTTTTATATAGGCCATCGCCCTATAGAGTAAGTGTGCCCAAGTGCTATCCAATGCATCAGGGTACATATAGGGAACGGGACGTGGGTGAACGGCTCCTATATTCTCCTGTCTCTGAGCTATAAGTGGGTATAGGGTTCTAATCGTTTCTCGCCCTCTTGTAGGGGTCGCCAGGAGAGAGAGGTGGCCCTGGGCAAGGAGGACCCATCGGGCCCCCAGGACGACCAGGCCCTCAGGGTCCAACGGGTGCTGCGGGAGAGAAGGGAGTGCCAGTAAGTATATCTCTATATCATGTGCAGTGTGCGTGGGAATCCCCAAATCACAGAACCCACTATTCAATCCTGGATTAGTCAATCCAGATTCACCACGTTCTGTCCACACCGAGCAACAACTTCAGGATGAATTCTGGATTAATCAATCCAGATTCACCACGTTCTGTCCACACCGAGCAACTACTTCAGGATGAATTCTGGATTAATCAATCCAGATTCACCACATTCTGTCCACGCCGAGCAACTACTTCAGGATGAATTCTGGATGTGTGCCCAAAACAAATAAGCTCATTTAGTTCATCAAGAGTCACTCTTCGTTATGTGCACACTATGGAAACTCTCTGGAGTTAATCTGAATTTATTGTAAAAGCAAATAATTCACTAAGGGATCCTGGTTACTTACAGCCGGGATTCCATGTTATGTCCACACTGTGGAGACACGTATTATATTCGGAGATATTCCCAAAGCAGATACATCTATTGTTGAATTCGGATTCAGTTTGCCCGTTCACACTGGGGAATAACTCCAGGATTAATATATATCCCGCAGCTAACAGCTGGGGTTGGATTCTGGTTTGGTGGCTGCAGATCCACCTAGTATGTCCACACTACTAGTGCCGGATTAAACACCGCAACACATCTCTCCCCCCCTCTGTAACGCTCTCATGTTTCTGTCTGTGACACTCTCACCCCTCCTCTGTAACACTCTCTCATGTTACTGTCTGTGACCCTCTCACCCCTCCTCTGTAACACTCTCTCATGTTCCTGTCTGTGACCCTCTCCCCCCTCCTCTGTAACGCTCTCTCATGTTTCTGTCTGTGACTCTCTCTCCCCCCTCCTCTGTAACGCTCTCTCATGTTTCTGTCTGTGACTCTCTCTCCCCCCTCTGTAACGCTCTCTCATGTTTCTGTCTGTGACACTCTCACCCCTCCTCTGTAACACTCTCTCATGTTACTGTCTGTGACCCTCTCACCCCTCCTCTGTAACGCTCTCTCATGTTCCTGTCTGTGACCCTCTCCCCCCTCCTCTGTAACGCTCTCTCATGTTTCTGTCTGTGACTCTCTCTCCCCCCTCCTCTGTAACGCTCTCTCATGTTTCTGTCTGTGACTCTCTCTCCCCCCTCTGTAACGCTCTCTCATGTTTCTGTCTGTGACACTCTCACCCCTTCTCTGTAACACTCTCTCATGTTACTGTCTGTGACCCTCTCACCCCTCCTCTGTAACGCTCTCTCATGTTCCTGTCTGTGACCCTCTCCCCCCTCCTCTGTAACGCTCTCTCATGTTTCTGTCTGTGACTCTCTCTCCCCCCTCCTCTGTAACGCTCTCTCATGTTTCTGTCTGTGACTCTCTCTTCCCCCTCTGTAACGCTCTCTCATGTTTCTGTCTGTGACACTCTCTCCCCCCCTCTGTAACACTCTCTCATGTTTCTGTCTGTGACCCTCTCCCCTCCTCTGTAACGCTCTCTCATGTTTCTGTCTGTGACTCTCTCTCCCCCCTCTGTAACACTCCCTCATGTTTCTGTCTGTGACACTCTCTCCCCTCCTCTGTAACGCTCTCTCATGTTCCTGTCTGTGACTCTCTCTCCCCTCCTCTGTAACGCTCTCTCATGTTTCTGTCTGTGACTCTCTCACCCCTCCTCTGTAACGCTCTCTCATGTTTCTGTCTGTGACTCTCTCCCCCCTTCTGTAACGCTCTCTCATGTTCCTGTCTGTGACCCTCTCCCCCCCTCTGTAACGCTCTCTCATGTTCCTGTCTGTGACCCTCTCCCCTCCTCTGTAACGCTCTCTCATGTTTCTGTCTGTGACTCTCTCCCCCCTCTGTAACACTCTCTCATGTTTCTGTCTGTGACTCTCTCCCCTCCTCTGTAACGCTCTCTCATGTTCCTGTCTGTGACACTCTCTCCCCTCCTCTGTAACGCTCTCTCATGTTCCTGTCTGTGACTCTCTCTCCCCCCTCTGTAACACTCTCTCATGTTTCTGTCTGTGACTCTCTCCCCCCTCCTCTGTAACACTCTCTCATGTTTCTGTCTGTGACTCTCTCCCCCCTCTGTAACGCTCTCTCATGTTTCTGTCTGACTCTCTCACCCCTCCTCTGTAACGCTCTCTCATGTTTCTGTCTGTGACTCTCTCCCCCCCTCTGTAACGCTCTCTCATGTTCCTGTCTGTGACCCTCTCCCCTCCTCTGTAACACTCTCTCATGTTTCTGTCTGTGACTCTCTCTCCCCCCTCTTCTGTAACGCTCTCTCATGTTTCTGTCTGTGACTCTCTCTTCCCCCTCTGTAACGCTCTCTCATGTTCCTGTCTGTGACCCTCTCCCCTCCTCTGTAACGCTCTCTCATGTTTCTGTCTGTGACTCTCTCCCCCCTCTGTAACACTCTCTCATGTTTCTGTCTGTGACTCTCTCCCCTCCTCTGTAACGCTCTCTCATGTTCCTGTCTGTGACACTCTCTCCCCTCCTCTGTAACGCTCTCTCATGTTCCTGTCTGTGACTCTCTCACCCCTCCTCTGTAACGCTCTCTCATGTTCCTGTCTGTGACCCTCTCCCCCCTCCTCTGTAACGCTCTCTCATGTTTCTGTCTGTGACTCTCTCCCCCCCCCCTCTGTAACGCTCTCTCATGTTTCTGTCTGTGACTCTCTCTCCCCCCCTCTGTAACGCTCTCTCATGTTTCTGTCTGTGACCCTCTCCCCTCCTCTGTAACGCTCTCATGTTCCTGTCTGTGACTCTCTCTCCCCCCCTCTGTAACACTCTCTCATGTTTCTGTCTGTGACTCTCTCCCCCCTCCTCTGTAACACTCTCTCATGTTTCTGTCTGTGACTCTCTCTCCCCCCCTCCTCTGTAACGCTCTCTCATGTTTCTGTCTGTGACTCTCTCTCCCCCCCTCTGTAACACTCTCTCATGTTCCTGTCTGTGACTCTCTCTCCCCCCCTCTGTAACACTCTCTCATGTTTCTGTCTGTGACTCTCTCCCCCTCTGTAACGCTCTCTCATGTTTCTGTCTGTGACTCTCTCACCCCTCCTCTGTAACACTCTCTCATGTTTCTGTCTGTGACTCTCTCCCCCCTCTGTAACACTCTCTCATGTTTCTGTCTGTGACTCTCTCACCCCTCCTCTGTAACGCTCTCTCGTGTTTCTGTCTGTGACCCTCTCTCCCCCCTCTGTAACACTCTCTCATGTTTCTGTCTGTGACTCTCTCACTCCTCCTCTGTAACGCTCTCTCGTGTTTCTGTCTGTGACCCTCTCCCCCCTCCTCTGTAACACTCTCTCATGTTTCTGTCTGTGACTCTCTCACTCCTCCTCTGTAACACTCTCTCATATTCCTGTCTGTGACCCTCTCCCCCCCTCCTCTGTAACACTCTCTCATGTTCCTGTCTGTGACTCTCTCTCCCCCCCTCTGTAACACTCTCTCATGTTTCTGTCTGTGACTCTCTCTCCCCCCTCTGTAACGCTCTCTCATGTTCCTGTCTGTGACCCTCTCCCCTCCTCTGTAACGCTCTCTCATGTTTCTGTCTGTGACTCTCTCACCCCCCCTCTGTAACGCTCTCTCATGTTTCTGTCTGTGACACTCTCCCCTCCTCTGTAACGCTCTCTCATGTTTCTGTCTGTGACACTCTCCCCTCCTCTGTAACGCTCTCTCATGTTTCTGTCTGTGACCCTCTCTCCCCCCTCTGTAACACTCTCTCATGTTTCTGTCTGTGACTCTCTCACTCCTCCTCTGTAACGCTCTCTCGTGTTTCTGTCTGTGACCCTCTCCCCCCTCCTCTGTAACACTCTCTCATGTTTCTCTCTGTGACTCTCTCACTCCTCCTCTGTAACACTCTCTCATATTCCTGTCTGTGACCCTCTCCCCCCCCTCCTCTGTAACACTCTCTCATGTTCCTGTCTGTGACTCTCTCTCCCCCCCTCTGTAACGCTCTCTCATGTTTCTGTCTGTGACTCTCTCACCCCCCCTCTGTAACGCTCTCTCATGTTTCTGTCTGTGACACTCTCCCCCCCCTCTGTAACGCTCTCTTGTGTTCAGCCTTGACTGTACCATTGCCCTCAGTTTCTGGTAGTACTTGAACTACTGGCATTGACTGTAGTGGATTCTTGCTTCCCTGCTATTAGCTGTTTAGCTGTATTTAGCCTGCACTGTATGTTTGCTCTCTATTCTCAGGAGTGTCTGATTTGACCAGTGATAGGGGAAGGGAGGCTTAGGGAAGTACCTCTGGGACCTTTTGGACCAGGGGGAATGGGCCAGATGAAGAGGTAGACCCTCGAAACGTCGCCCCCCTAGCATACTTGCCATTCTCCATTTTTTGTGTATTTTCCTTGTGTTTCATGTTTTTTTCCCCTTTTCCTTTCCCCCCCCCCCCCCCACCCCTCACTTTGTGACATGCCCATTTGTGACACTGGTTTCGGCAAACACATTTGATTTATTTCTGGTTTGTTTTATTATTAAATGTTTATTCTGCATTACAACTGTTTTCATCATTTAGCCATTAGACAGTGAGTGCTGGTACTTACGGAGATTTGTTAGTACTATACAGGGGAATAAGGGTCCCCTTTGGTTCCGTGCCGCCTGCAATTGCATTAATTTAACATCATCAGAGTGTTGTCTATCGTCCCCCTTTTGCCCTCTTGTGTATGTCTGTGACCCTCTCACGTGCCCTCTGTGACACTCTCTCTCTCTCTGTATGTCTCTTTAGGGGGAGAAGGGTCCCATCGGGCCCGGAGGTAGAGACGGGGTGCAGGGCCCAGTTGGGTTACCCGGACCTGCCGGACCCCCTGGGACATCCGGAGAGGACGGGGACAAGGTGACGACTCTTAGATCGGGGTTGTGTGTGTGTGTGACTTGTCCTTTGTATGATGAGTTGTGTATGTGTGTTGTGTATGTGTGTTGTGTGTGACTTGTCCTTTGTATGTGTGTTGTGTATGTGTGTTGCATGTGACTTGTCCTTTGTATGTGTGTTGTGTATGTGTGTTGTGTGTGACTTGTCCTTTGCATGATGAGTTGTGTATGTGTGTTGTGTGTGACTTGTCCTTTGCATGATGAGTTGTGTATGTGTGTTGTGTGTGACTTGTCCTTTGCATGAGGAGTTGTGTATGTGTGTGTTGTGTGTGACTTGTCCTTTGGATGTGTGTTGTGTATGTGCATGTGCAACATCTCCTGACTTTGATGTGTGTGTGTTAGTAACATGTTCAGTCATGGCAGCAGGAGATGTGTGTTGTGTGTTAGTCCAGATAATAGAGAGGAGCGCTGCACACCTCAAAAAATAAAAATGATCCAATTACCGGTGCACCAATGTTAGAACGAAGGCAGCTGCAGCCAGTCTCCTGGGGACACAGAGGAAGGAACAGAGGGCTCAATAAATGAGTTTGAATTTGCAAAATCCGTTGTGCCCTCTGTTCCTTCTTCTATGTTGTGTGTTAGTAACATGTTCAGTCATTGCAGCAGGAGATGTGTATTGTGTGTGTTGTGTGTATTGTGTACGTTGTGTGTATGTATCAGTATGTAACACTGTGTTTTTGCAGGGCGAGGTTGGGGAACACGGACAGAAAGGAGGAAAGGGCAACAAAGGAGAACATGTGAGTATCTGTATGTGGCGTGTACAGGCCCGTGTGTACCATCTGTCTCTGTGTGTGTGTGTGTGTGTGTGTGTGTGTGTGTGTGTGTGTACGTACCATCTGTCTATCGTATCCCAGATCTGTCTCTGTGTGTGTGTGCCTATCTGTCTCTGTGTGTGTGTGTGCCTATCTGTCTCTGTGTGTGTGCCTATCTGTGTGTGTGTGTGTAACATCTGTCTATCTTATCCCAGATCTGTCTCTGTGTGTGTGTGTGTAACATCTGTCTATCGTATCCCAGATCTGTGTGTGTGTGTGTGTGTGTGTGTGTGTGTGTGTGTGTGTGTGTGTGTGTGTGTGTGTGTGTGTGTGTGTGTGTGTGACATCTGTCTATCTTATCCCAGATCTGTCTCTGTGTGTGTGTGTGTGTGTGCCATCTGTCTATCGTATCCCAGATCTGTCTGTGTGTGTGTGTGTGTGTGTGTGCCATCTGTCTATCGTATCCCAGATCTGTCTCTGTGTGTCTGCCTATCTGTCTCTGTGTGTGTGTGCCTATCTGTCTCTGTGTGTGTGCCTATCTGTGTGTGTGTGTGTGGGTGTGTGTACCATCTGTCTATCGTACCCCAGATCTGTCTCTGTGTGTGTGTGCCTATCTGTCTGTGTGTGTGTGTGTGTGTGTCTATCTGTCTCTGTGTGTGTGTGTGTGTGCACCTATCTGTTTTGTGTGTGTGTGCCTATCTGTCTGTGTGTGTGTGTGTGTGTGTACCATCTGTCTATCGTCTCCCAGATCTGTCTCTGTGTGTGTGCCTATCTGTCTCTGTGTGTGTGTGTCTCTGTGTGTGTGTGCCTATCTGTCTGTCTCTGTGTGTGTGCCTATCTGTCTTATCGTATCCCAGATCTGTCTCTGTGTGTGTGTGTGTGTGTGTGTGTGTGTGTGTGTGTGTGTGTGTGTGTGTGTGTGTGTGTGTGTGTGTGTGTGTGTGTGTGTGTGTGTGTAACATCTGTCTATCTTATCCCAGATCTGTGTGTGTGTGTGTGTGTGCCATCTGTCTATCGTATCCCAGATCTGTCTGTCTGTGTGTGTGTGTGTGTGTGTGTGTGTGCCATCTGTCTATCGTATCCCAGATCTGTCTCTGTGTGTCTGCCTATCTGTCTCTGTGTGTGTGTGCCTATCTGTCTCTGTGTGTGTGCCTATCTGTCTCTGTGTGTGTGCCTATCTGTGTGTGTGTGTGTGGGTGTGTGTACCATCTGTCTATCGTACCCCAGATCTGTCTCTGTGTGTGTGTGCCTATCTGTCTGTGTGTGTGTGTGTGTGTGCCTATCTGTCTCTGTGTGTGTGTGTGTGTGTGTGTGTGTGTGTGTGTGTGTGTGTGTGTGTGTGTGTGTGTGTGTGCACCTATCTGTTTTGTGTGTGTGTGCCTATCTGTCTGTGTGTGTGTGTGTGTACCATCTGTCTATCGTCTCCCAGATCTGTCTCTGTGTGTGTGCCTATCTGTCTCTGTGTGTGTGTGTCTCTGTGTGTGTGTGCCTATCTGTCTGTCTCTGTGTGTGTGCCTATCTGTCTTATCGTATCCCAGATCTGTCTCTGTGTGTGTGTGCCTATCTGTCTCTGTGTGTGTGTGTGTGTGTGTGTGTGTGTGTGTGTGTGTGTGTGTGTGTGTGTGTGTGTGTGTGTGTGTGTGTGTGTGTGTGTGTGTGTGTGTGTGTGTGTCTATCTGTCTCTCTTTATGTGCACAGTCATCCAATTAAGGGTCGATGCCCAACCATAAAAATAAAACCAGGAAACAATCCCCGACGATGGCCAATAAAAAACAAAATAAAAGTACAAAATGATCCTTCCCAGATGGCGCAAAGATTAACAAATAAAGAAAATGAGTTAAAATAGATCCAGTCCTGACGTCACAGCACCACAAAGGGGAGGGAATCACATGGTCCAACCAATCAGGTTGCATGATGTACCCTGTGATTCCATCCCTCTTGGTTGACCGGTTATTCTCAGCAATGTACCATGTGACTGTCAAATGTGATGTCACAGTCCTTATATAAGGCCTTGTACGTCACATTTGACAGGAAGAAAATCTGGAAGAAGAAGAAGAAGAGAAAGAAGACGTCAAGAGAAGACGAAGAAAGAAGGACTACCCCCCGGAGACTGCTCGTCTACCACGGAGGATCCATAGCTTTGGGTCAATGTGAGGATCCACCACCCTTCATCCAGGAGGCCACCACAATGGAAGAAGACACCAGACATGGGTCTATTTTAACTCGTTTTCTTTTGTTGTTTGTTTTTGTGACATCGGACAAGGATTGTTTCGTATGGTTTTTATTGGCCATCGGCAGGGATTGTTGCTGGGGTTTATTTTTGTGGTTGGGCATCGGACCTTTATTGGACGAATGTGGGGGTGCCACTGAGGATACGGAAGACGGCCTTCATCCCGGCACGGGTAAGAAAGAGTTTTATTTAGGGTGTTCATTGATTGCCAATGTGGCTATCTAGGTCCCCGTTGAGGGCTGAGGTAGCCACCGTGACAATCAATGGATTTAATGGCTTAGTATTTATGGTGTTAGGATGTATTATAAAGTCTATTTTGTTTGATGTTTATTTTTATGCTTTCCAATGGGCAAAAGTTGTCTTGGGCACATTTGCCCCTGGAAGGGGGATTTGGTACCCCAGGTGTTGTGGTGAGGGTTAACCTTTTCATTACCTTAGCGGTTGGTAAAGCATTCCATGGCACTAAGGTCGGCAACGGGGTTAGGTAGGGTGTTTTTACTTTTATGTATTAACCCCTTTGGTGCCTGTGGTATACCTTGGTTTGGTGCCTGTGGTGTACCTTGGTTTGGTGCCTGTGGTATACCTTAGTTTGGGAATGTGGTATACTGTATCTTGGTTTGGAGCCTGTGGTTTATTCTGGTTTGGTGCCTGTGGTATACCTTGGTTTGGTGCCTGTGGTATACCTTGGTTTGGGGCCTGTGGTATATTCTGGTTTGGTGCCTGTGGTATACCTTGGTTTGGTGCCTGTGGTATACCTTGGTTTGGGGCCTGTGGTATACCTTGGTTTGGGGCCTGTGGTGTACCTTGGTTTGGGGCCTGTTGTATACCTTGGTTTGGGGCCTGTGGTATACCTTGGTTTGGGGCCTGTGGTATACCTTGGTTTGGGGCCTGTGGTATACCTTGGTTTGGGGCCTGTGGTATACCTTGGTTTGGGGCCTGTGGTATACCTTGGTTTGGGGCCTGTGGTATACCTTGATTTGGGGCCTGTGGTAGACCTTGGTTTGGGGCCTGTGGTACACCTTGGTTTGGGGCCTGTGGTACACCTTGGTTTGGGGCCTGTGGTATACCTCGGTTTGGGGCCGGTGGTATACCTTGGTTTGGGGCCGGTGGTATACCTTGGTTTGGGGCCTGTGGTATACCTTGGTTTGGGGCCTGTGGTATACCTTGGTTTGGGGCCTCTGATATACCTTGGTTTGGGGCCTGTGGTATACCTTGGTTTGGGGCCGGTGGTATACCTTGGTTTGGGGCCGGTGGTATACCTTGGTTTGGGACCGGTGGTATACCTTGGTTTGGGGCCGGTGGTATACCTCGGTTTGGGGCCTGTGGTATACCTTGGTTTGGGGGCTGTGGTATACCTTGGTTTGGTGCCTGTGGTATACCTTGGTTTGGGGCCTGTGGTACACCTTGGTTTGGGGCCTGTGGTATACCTTGGTTTGGGGCCTGTGGTTTACCTTGGTTTGGGGCCGGTGGTATACCTTGGTTTGGGGCCTCTGATATACCTTGGTTTGGGGCCTGTGGTATACCTTGGTTTGGGGCCTGTGGTATACCTTGGTTTGGGGCCTGTGGTATACCTTGGTTTGGGGCCTGTGGTATACCTTGGTTTGGGGCCTGTGGTATACCTTGGTTTGGGGCCGGTGGTATACCTTGGTTTGGGGCCTCTGATATACCTTGGTTTGGGGCCTGTGGTATACCTTGGTTTGGGACCGGTGGTATACCTTGGTTTGGGGGCTGTGGTATACCTTGGTTTGGGGCCGGTGGTATACCTTGGTTTGGGGCCGGTGGTATACCTTGGTTTGGGGCCTGTGGTACACCTTGGTTTGGGGCCTGTTGTATACCTTGGTTTGGGGCCGGTGGTATACCTTGGTTTGGGGCCTGTGGTGTACCTTGGTTTGGGGCCTGTTTGGGGCCTGTGGTATACCTTGGTTTGGGGCCTGTGGTATATCTTGGTTTGGGGCCTGTGGTATACCTTGGTTTGGGGCCTGTGGTGTACCTTGGTTTGGGGCCTGTGGTATACCTTGGTTTGGGGCCTGTGGTATACCTTGGTTTGGGGCCTGTGGTATACCTTGGTTTGGGGCCTGTGGTATATCTTGGTTTGGGGCCTGTGGTATACCTTGGTTTGGGGCCTGTGGTATACCTTGGTTTGGGGCCTGTGGTATATCTTGGTTTGGCGCCTGTGGTATACCTTGGTTTGGGGGCTGTGGTATACCTTGGTTTGGTGCCTGTGGTATACCTTGGTTTGGGGCCTGTGGTACACCTTGGTTTGGGGCCTGTGGTATACCTTGGTTTGGGGCCTGTGGTTTACCTTGGTTTGGGGCCGGTGGTATACCTTGGTTTGGGGCCTCTGATATACCTTGGTTTGGGGCCTGTGGTATACCTTGGTTTGGGGCCTGTGGTATACCTTGGTTTGGGGCCTCTGATATACCTTGGTTTGGGGCCTCTGATATACCTTGGTTTGGGGGCTGTGGTATACCTTGGTTTGGGGCCTGTGGTATACCTTGGTTTGGGGCCTGTGGTATACCTTGGTTTGGGGCCTGTGGTATACCTTGGTTTGGGGCCGGTGGTATACCTTGGTTTGGGGCCTCTGGTATACCTTGGTTTGGGGCCTGTGGTATACCTTGGTTTGGGACCGGTGGTATACCTTGGTTTGGGGGCTGTGGTATACCTTGGTTTGGGGCCGGTGGTATACCTTGGTTTGGGGCCGGTGGTATACCTTGGTTTGGGGCCTGTGGTACACCTTGGTTTGGGGCCTGTTGTATACCTTGGTTTGGGGCCGGTGGTATACCTTGGTTTGGGGCCTGTGGTGTACCTTGGTTTGGGGCCTGTTTGGGGCCTGTGGTATACCTTGGTTTGGGGCCTGTGGTATATCTTGGTTTGGGGCCTGTGGTATACCTTGGTTTGGGGCCTGTGGTGTACCTTGGTTTGGGGCCTGTGGTATACCTTGGTTTGGGGCCTGTGGTATACCTTGGTTTGGGGCCTGTGGTATACCTTGGTTTGGGGCCTGTGGTATATCTTGGTTTGGGGCCTGTGGTATACCTTGGTTTGGGGCCTGTGGTATACCTTGGTTTGGGGCCTGTGGTATATCTTGGTTTGGCGCCTGTGGTATACCTTGGTTTGGGGCCTGTGGTATACCTTGGTTTGGGGCCTGTGGTATACCTTGGTTTGGGGCCTGTGGTATACCTTGGTTTGGGGCCTGTGGTATATATTGGTAACTAGAAGCATCAGATGGGTTTGTGTTATTTCTATCACAGGCTGCTGTAGTAATAGATATTGCAGAAGCCTAAAATGTAAATATTATTGTGATTTTGCCCCAATATCGCACCCAGTAAATTATTACCACAATGTTATGAAACCAACTTCAAGTTGAGGTAATAACGCCCTCATTTTGTTTTGGACCGGGTGTGATAATAACATCACTTTAACGGTAACTGGTGTATCCACGTCTATAAGTGTGTGTCTCTCTCACTGTCAGTGTGTGTCTCTCTCTCACTATCAGTGTCTCTCTTTCTCTCTCACTATCAATGTGTGTGTCTCTCACTATCAATGTGTGTGTCTCTCTCACTATCAGTGTGTCTCTCTCTCACTGTCAGTGTGTGTCTCTCTCACTGTCAGTGTGTGTCTCTCTCACTATCAGTGTGTCTCTCTCTCACTGTCAGTGTGTGTCTCTCTCACTATCAGTGTCTCCCTCTCTCTCTCTCACTATCAATGTGTGTGTCTCTCACTATCAGTGTGTGTCTCTCACTATCAGTGTGTGTCTCTCACTATCAGTGTGTGTCTCTCACTATCAGTGTGTCTCTCTCACTATCAGTGTGTCTCTCTCACTATCAGTGTGTCTCTCTCACTATCACTGTGTCTCTCTCACTATCAGTGTCTGTCTCTCACTATCAGTTTGTGTCTCTCACTATCACTGTGTCTCTCTCACTATCACTGTGTCTCTCTCACTATCAGTGTGTCTCTCACTATCAGTGTGTGTCTCTCTCACTATCAGTGTGTCTCTCTCACTATCAGTGTGTGTCTCTCTCACTATCCGTGTGTGTGTCTCTCACTATCAGTGTGTCTCTCACTATCAGTGTGTGTCTCTCACTATCAGTGTGTGTCTCTCACTATCAGTGTGTCTCACTATCAGTGTGTGTCTCTCACTATCAGTGTGTATCTCTCACTATCACTGTGTGTCTCTCACTATCAGTGTGTCTCTCATTATCAGCGTGTGTCTCTCACTATCAGCATGTGTTTCTCTCTATCAGTGTGTGTCTCTCACTATCACTGTGTGTCTCTCACTATTATTGTGTCTCTCACTATTAGTGAGTGTCTCTCACTATCAGTGTGTGTCTCTCACTATCAGTGTGCCTCTCAGTATCAGTGTGTGTCTCTCACTATCAGTGTGTTTCTCTCACTATCAGTGTGTGTCTCTCACTATCAGTGTGTTTCTCTCACTATCAGTGTGTGTCTCTCACTATCAGTGTGTCTCTCACTATCAGTGTGTCTCTCTCAATATCAGTGTGTCTCTCTCACTATCAGTGTGTGTCTCCCACTATCAGTGTGTGTCTCTCATTATCAGTGTGTCTCACTGTCAGTGTGTGTCTCTCTCACTATCACTGTGTCTCTCTCTCACTATCAGTGTGTGTCTCTCACTATCAGTGTGTCTCTCACTATCAGTGTGTCTCCCACTATCAGTGTGTGTCTCCCACTATCAGTGTGTGTCTCTCTCACTATCAGTGTGTCTCTCTCACTATCAGTGTGTGTCTCTCTCACTATCCGTGTGTGTGTCTCTCACTATCAGTGTGTCTCTCACTATCAGTGTGTGTCTCTCACTATCAGTGTGTCTCACTATCAGTGTGTGTCTCTCACTATCAGTGTGTGTCTCTCACTATCAGTGTGTGTCTCTCACTATCAGTGTGTCTCTCACTATCAGCGTGTGTCTCTCACTATCAGCGTGTGTCTCTCACTATCAGTGTGTGTTTCTCTCTATCAGTGTGTGTCTCTCACTATCACTGTGTGTCTCTCACTATTATTGTGTCTCTCACTATTAGTGAGTGTCTCTCACTATCAGTGTGTGTCTCTCACTATCAGTGTGCCTCTCAGTATCAGTGTGTGTCTCTCACTATCAGTGTGTTTCTCTCACTATCAGTGTGTGTCTCTCACTATCAGTGTGTTTCTCTCACTATCAGTGTGTGTCTCTCACTATCAGTGTGTCTCTCACTATTAGTGTGTCTCTCTCACTATCAGTGTGTCTCACTATCAGTGTGTGTCTCTCACTATCAGTGTGTGTCTCTCACTATCAGTGTGTCTCTCTCACTATCAGTGTGTGTCTCCCACTATCAGTGTGTGTCTCTCACTATCAGTGTGTGTCTCTCATTATCAGTGTGTCTCACTGTCAGTGTGTGTCTCTCTCACTATCACTGTGTCTCTCTCTCACTATCAGTGTGTGTCTCTCACTATCAGTGTGTGTCTCTCACTATCAGTGTGTCTCTCACTATCAGTGTGTCTCTCACTATCAGTGTGTCTCTCACTATCAGTGTGTCTCTCTCACTATCAGTGTGTCTCACTATCAGTGTGTCTCTCTCACTATCAGTGTGTCTCTCTCACTATCAGTGTGTGTCTCTCACTATCAGTGTGTCTCTCACTATCAGTGTGTCTCTCTCACTATCAATGTGTCTCACTATCAGTGTGTCTCTCTCACTATCAGTGTGTCTCTCTCCCTATCAGTGTGTGTCTCTCTCCCTATCAGTGTGTGTCTCTCTCCCTATCAGTGTGTGTCTCTCTCACTATCAGTGTGTGTCTCTCTCACTATCCGTGTGTGTCTCACTATCAGTGTGTCTCTCTCACTATCAGTGTGTCTCTCTCTCACTATCAGTGTGTGTCTCTCACTATCAGTGTGTCTCACTATCAGTGTGTCTCACTATCAGTGTGTGTGTCTCACTATCAGTGTGTGTCTCTCACTATCAGTGTGTCTCTCTCACTATCAGTGTGTCTCTCACTATCAGTGTGTCTCTCTCACTATCAGTGTCTCTCTCACTATCAGTGTGTCTCTCACTATCAGTGTGTCTCTCACTATCAGTGTGTCTCTCTCACTATCAGTGTGTGTCTCTCACTATCAGTGTGTCTCTCACTATCAGTGTGTCTCTCTCACTATCAGTGTGTCTCTCACTATCAGTGTGTCTCTCTCACTATCAGTGTGTGTCTCTCACCCTCTTGCTGTGTATCTCTTTTCTCAGGGACCCCCCGGACCTCCCGGCCCTATGGGTCCTCTCGGACAGCCAGGAACTGCGGTAAGTGAGCGGTCTTACAAGCTATTATGCACACACATTATATATACACGTGTGCACACACACACACACATTATATATACACGCGTGCACACACACACACACACACACATTATATATACACGTGTGCACACACACACACACATTATATATACACGTGTGCATACACACACACACATTATATATACACGTGTGCACACACACACACACACACACATTATATATACACGTGTGCACACACACACACACACACACATTATATATACACGTGTGCACACACACACACACACACACATTATATATACACGCGTGCACACACACACACACACATTATATATACACGTGTGCACACACACACACATTATATATACACGTGTGCACACACACACACACATTATATATACACGTGTGCACACACACACACACATTATATATACATGTGTGCACACACACACACACACACACATTATATATACACGTGTGCACACACACACACACACACACATTATATATACACGTGTGCACACACACACACACACACACACACACACACACACATTATATATACACGTGTGCACACACACACACATTATATATACACGTGTGCACACACGCACACACACATATATACACGTGTGCACACACACACATTATATATACACGCACACACACACATTATATATACACGTGTGCACACACGCACACACACATATATACACGTGTGCACACACACACACACACATTATATATACACGCACACACACACATTATATATACACGCGTGCACACACACACACACATTATATATACACGTGTGCACACACACACACACATTATATATACACGTGTGCACACACACACATTATATATACACGCACACACACACATTATATATACACGCACGCACACACATTATACACGCACGCACGCATGCAGACACATACTGTGTGTATATATATATATATATATATATATATATATATATATACATACAGTTGTGTGAAAAAGAAAGTACACCCTCTTTGAATGCTATGGTTTTACATATCAGGACATAATAACAATCATCTGTTCCTTAGCAGGTCTAAAAATTAGGTAAATACAACCTCAGATGAACAACAACACATGACATATTACACTGTGTGTGTGTGTGTGTGTGTGTGTGTGTGTGTGTGTGTGTGTGTGTGTGTGTGTGTGTGTGTGTGTGTGTGTGTGTGTGTGTGTGTGTGTGTGTATGACATATTACACCGTGTCATGATTTATTTAACAAAAATAAAGCCAAAATGGACAAGCCATGTGTGAAAAACTAAGTACACCTGTAACAGGGGACTTATCCCTGTTCACAAATGTGCCTCTAATCCAGCAGTATGGTGGTTAACTGCTGGTAGGCAATTAACTAACCCCACCTACCTGATTGCTAAGAAAAGCCTGTCTTGTGAGACAGGAAGTGACTCCTTAGCTCACTTGTGGGCTGAACTTTGGAGACAGAGCAGTGGTTCTTGAGTCTCAAAGGAGAGACTGACCAAGAGAACACAGATCTCTGGAGCTGACAAATAAGACTTCTAAACCTGGATGCTGACATTTTCTGTGCACACACGGGTGCGGTTCCAGGAGAGCAGAGAAGCTTACTCTACAGCAGCTAACAGATAAGACTTTCATTCTAAAGAGACTTCTTATATCTGCTTATTACATGCTATGTGTTTGGGGCTGGGAGACATGCTTAACTAAGGGAGATGTGAATTAATTGCATAGGATTTCACTAGAAATACTCCCAAGTGAATAGAAGCTTTGTTCCCCCCCTGTGTTTGGATGATTTCCTGATGAAAAGGAAAATGCACAATAAAGCCTTATTATAATTTCACCTTATAAAAGTCTCCAATTGTGTACCTCTGTGAACGTCCGTCTACAACACCCTTACTGCTTCCATAGGAATTAAGATGCTAAGTAGCAGACAGGTGCTGCTAATAAAATGCCCCTAATTAATTGATCATCAGCAAGTGTGACCACCCCTATAAAAGCCGAAGTTTTAGCAGTTTGCTGGTCTGGAGCATTCAGGTGTGTGTTAACACAATGCCAAGGAGGAAAGACATCAGCAATGATCTTAGAGAAGCAATTGTTGCTGCCCATCAATCTGGGAAGGGTTATAAGGCCATTTCCAAACAATTTAAAGTCCATCATTCTACAGTGAGAAAGATTATTCAAAAGTAGAAAACATTCAAGACAGTTGCCAATCTTCCCAGGAGTGGACGTCCCAGCAAATTCACCCCAAGGTCACACCGTGCAATGCTCAGAGAAATTGCAAAAAAATCCCAAGAGTTACATCTCAGACTCTACAGGCCTCAGTTAGCATGTTAAGTGTTAAAGTTCATGACAGTACAATTAGAAAAAGACTGAACAAGTATGGTTTGTTTGGAAGGGTTGCTAGGAGAAAGCCTCTTCTCTCTAAAAAGAACATGGCAGAATAACTTAGGTTTGCAAAGTTGCATCTGAACAAACCACAAGACTTCTGGAACAACGTCCTTTGGACAGACGAGACTAAAGTGGAGATGTTTGGCCATAATGCAGAGTGCCACGTTTGGCAAAAATCAAACACAGCATATCAGCACCAACACCTCATACCAACTGTCAAGCACAGTGATGATTTGGGCTTGTTTTGCTGCCACAGGACCTGGGAACCTTGCAGTCATTGAGTCGACCATGAACTCCTCTGTATACCAAAGTATTCTAGAGATAAATGTGAGGCCATCTGTCCGACAGCTAAAGCTTGGCCGAAATTGGGTCATACAACAGGATAATGATCCCAAGCACACCAGCAAATCTACAACAGAATGGCTGAAAAAGAATAGAATCAAGGTGTTGCAATGGCCCAGTCAAAGTCCAGACCTCAACCCGATTGAAATGCTGTGGCTGGACCTTAAGAGAACTGTGCATAAACAAATGCCTGCAAACCTCAATGAACTGAAGCAACATTGTAAAGAAGAGTGGGCCCAAATTCCTCCACAACGATGTGAGAGACTGATAAAGTCATACAGAAAACGATTACTTCACGTTATTGCTGCTAAAGGTGGTTCTACAAGCGATTGAATCATAAGGTGTACTTAGTTTTTCACACATGGCTTCTCCATTTTGGCTTTATTTTTGTTAAATAAATCATGACACAGTGTAATATGTCATGTACACACACACACACACACACACACACAGTGTAATATGTCATGTACACACACACACACACGGTGTAAGATGTCATGTGTTGTTGTTCATCTGAGGTTGTACTGTAGTTACCTAATTTTTAGACCTGCTAAGGAACAGATGATTGTTATTATTACTAATAACACCCCTCTCTCTAATAACCCCCTCTCTCTAATAACCCCCTCTCTCTAATAACCCCCTCTCTCTAATAACCCCCTCTCTCCTCAGGGTGCTGATGGAGAGCCTGGCCCTCGGGGGCAACAAGGAGTGTTTGGGGCAAAAGGAGATGAGGGAACACGAGGATTTCCAGGCGCTCCGGGGCCCATGGGACTGCAGGTGAGGGGCACGGAGCTCGTACCGGGGGGGGGGGGGGGGCAGGGTGTGTCACCTGGCAGAGGGGAGCAGGTGAGGGGCACGGAGCTCGTACCGGGGGGGGGGGGCAGGGTGTGTCACCGGGCAGAGAGGAGCAGATGAGGGGCACGGACCTCGTACCGGGGGGGGGGCAGGGTGTGTCACCGGGCAGAGGGGAGCAGGTGAGGGGCACGGACCTTGTACCGGGAGGGGGGGGCAGGGTGTGTCACCGGGCAGAGGGGAGCAGGTGAGGGGCACGGACCTCGTACCGGGAGGGGTGGCAGGGTGTGTCACCGGGCAGAGGGGAGCAGGTGAGGGGCACGGACCTTGTACCGGGAGGGGGGGGCAGGGTGTGTCACCGGGCAGAGGGGAGCAGGTGAGGGGCACGGACCTCGTACCGGGGGGGGGCAGGGTATGTCACTGGGCAGAGGGGAGCAGGTGAGGGGCACGGACATCATACCGGGAGGGGGAGGCAGGGTGTATCAGCGGGCAGAGGGGAGCAGGTGAGGGGCACGGACCTCGAACCGGGAGGGGGGGGCAGGGTGTGTCACCGGGCAGAGGGGAGCAGGTGAGGGGCACGGACCTCGTACCGGGAGGGGTGGCAGGGTGTGTCACCGGGCAGAGGGGAGCAGGTGAGGGGCACGGACCTTGTACCGGGAGGGGGGGGCAGGGTGTGTCACCGGGCAGAGGGGAGCAGGTGAGGGGCACGGACCTCGTACCGGGGGGGGGCAGGGTATGTCACTGGGCAGAGGGGAGCAGGTGAGGGGCACGGACATCATACCGGGAGGGGGAGGCAGGGTGTATCAGCGGGCAGAGGGGAGCAGGTGAGGGGCACGGACCTCGAACCGGGAGGGGGGGGCAGGGTGTGTCACCGGGCAGAGGGGAGCAGGTGAGGGGCACGGACCTCGAACCGGGAGGGGGGGGCAGGGTGTGTCACCGGGCAGAGGGGAGCAGGTGAGGGGCACGGACCTCGTACCGGGAGGGGTGGCAGGGTGTGTCACCGGGCAGAGGGGAGCAGGTGAGGGGCACGGACCTTGTACCGGGAGGGGGGGGCAGGGTGTGTCACCGGGCAGAGGGGAGCAGGTGAGGGGCACGGACCTCGTACCGGGGGGGGGCAGGGTATGTCACTGGGCAGAGGGGAGCAGGTGAGGGGCACGGACATCATACCGGGAGGGGGAGGCAGGGTGTATCAGCGGGCAGAGGGGAGCAGGTGAGGGGCACGGACCTCGAACCGGGAGGGGGGGGCAGGGTGTGTCACCGGGCAGAGGGGAGCAGGTGAGGGGCACGGACCACGTACCGGGGGGGGGGGGCAGGGTGTGTCACCGGGCAGAGGGGAGCAGGTGAGGGGCACGGACCTTGTACCGGGGGGAGGGGGCAGGGTGTGTCACCGGGCAGAGGGGAGCAGGTGAGGCGCACGGACCACGTACCGGGGGGGGGGGGGGCAGGGTGTGTCACCGGTCAGAGGGGAGCAGGTGAGGGGCACGGACCTTGTAACCGGGGGGGGGGAGCAGAGGGGAGCAGGTGAGGGGCACGGACCACGTACCGGGGGGGGGGGGGCAGGGTGTGTCACCGGGCAGAGGGGAGCAGGTGAGGGGCACGGACCTCGTAACCGGGGGGGGGCAGAGGGGAGCAGGTGAGGGGCACGGACCTCGTAACCGGGGGGGGGCAGGGTGTGTCACCGGGCAGAGGGGAGCAGGTGAGGGGCACGGACCTCGTACCGGGAGGGGGCAGGGTGTATCACTGGGCAGAGGGGACAGTGTGTGTATATATAGTGGTGCCTATATGATGCATAGTGTACTGTTTGTATAACCTGCCTGTGTTCCTGCATTTCAGGGATTACCAGGTCCCTCCGGAGAGAAGGGAGAGACAGGAGATGTTGGCCTTATGGTAAGTGCTGTGTATATATGCATGTGTGTATATATATGTGTGTGTGTGTGTGTGTGTGTGTGTGTGTGTGTGTGTGTGTGTATATATGTGTGTGTGTGTGTGTGTGTGTGTGTGTGTGTGTGTGTGTGTGTGTGTGTGTGTATATATATATATCTATATCTACTGTATAAATATCTGTCTCAGTGAGGCTCCCCCCATCTCGGGGAAGGTGACCTTCTCAGGTGGTGCCGCTCAGGATCTCGGTGCAATGTGTGTATACGGTGCAGGTAATGTTATAGTAACACTCTCCTCTTTCTATTCCGGCAGGGCCCTCCTGGACCCCCCGGCCCCCGAGGCCCTGCAGGTCCTTCCGGAGCTGATGTGAGTCTGCTGTATCTGCCTGCCCCCCTATCT